>NC_053026.1:285178070-285478070 GCF_003073215.2 Triticum urartu
TAGTTGTCATGCGCTAGTGACTGTTGTTTGTTTCAGTTCAGACCCACGTGCATGTCCCTGTCCATGTCCCTGTCGGATGGGCTGCTGTTTGTTTCAGTTCAGATCCCTTTGCTTTGCTTGTACTACTTGTTTCCTCGCTCAACATCAGGTACCTAGCAACCAAACTAGTCTACTGTTTGCCAAGAGTGGCATTTGGGCACATGGGAGTGTGTTCCTGGTTTTCAAAATGTGTGTTTAAACATATTTTAAAATGTCAAAAAAGTTCAAATAAAAACTTGGCGCATACATCTCGATATTGTACATGCTCACAAAGTCGTTTCGCGAAAAAACGACAACTATGTGTCGAGTGTGAAAAAGGCAAAATCTGGTGTTAAAAAAATGCTTTTCACAAGACATCCTTTTGTCTTTTTTACACAAGCCATAAAAAATAACGGTTTTCTTCGAAACTTGACGTGCACATATATAATGCCAAGATGTATGCATCAATTTTTTATTTGAAATTTTTTCACACTTTGAAATGTTTTTTTCGTGTGCAGGAGCGCGCGCTCCAGGGAGCATCAACGGATTTCTGATTGTTTGCCCCCTATTCCTTCTCCAATCTAGTGTAACCTAATTTGCCGCACATTTGGGATTTGGAATTGGGTGATGATTGCCTTTAGTCTACCTACCTTCTGCTCTACTATATAGGCAAAATTGTGTCTATAATAGCTTGCTGCGGAAATAGCTATCTCAGCCGCGAACCCGTGTTCAGTGATTCGTGCAATGCGGAAGGTGGAGAAAATGCCAAGTGATTTTGAAGACTTTCTGCGGCCCATCTCGCAGGTAAAGGCTGCTCCCGTGGGGCAGCCTCTAGTGGTCCATCGTGCAGGTTTGAGAGATGGGTAGATACCCCTCAAAAAAAAAAGAGAGAGAGATGGGTAGATGCATGTGGCAGTGAACATGGAACCCGGTGGAACCTCTGGTAGAAACGGAAAACAGAAACAAGCTGACATAAGGCAGGAGTGGATCACGTGAGAAGCCTTTGGCCCATGATTTCTCATCTCTCTTTTTTGGTTTTGCTATTTTACAGCTGAGTGTTTTGCAATTCATTGACATTCAAATCGTTATTCGTCCGTTCTTGCACGGAGATTCACGCTGGTTTTTGTTTTTCGTCAGGCTTGTTACCGGGTCCGTTTTTTGTGTGGGTGCGGTTTTCTCTGTGCCGGTTACGGCTGCCTCGGCATGGTCTGATTTTTGTGTTGTTTGAATTTAGGAGAGCGTGTCTTTTCCTTTTTTTCATTTTCTCCTCTCTGTTTCGATAAGGCTGAGGCGGAGCTCGAGCGGCGGAGCAGAGGAGGCGATTCTCCCCGTCCATGGCGATTTCGTGAACTTCCAGCGCTCGAGCTTCATTTCTGTCCCCTTTCTATTCGCTCCCCGGTGCCGCGGTTGGTTGTTCCTCTCTGTCGCTCTATCGAGTACTAGTAAGCGGCACGTGCCATGCACGTATATGAGATAGTTATAAACACATATAGTAAGTGGTGTAATTTTAAGTATCATCATTTTAACTATCATGGGTAGTCACGCAACTCGTCAATTAGTTAAGGACTGGCTTAACCAGCAAAGTTCGTGACAATTGCGAACGATTTGCTTAGCAGTTATGTTGGCCGATGATTGCAAGTTTAGTTAGCAAATATGGCAAATCCAACTCAGTTTAGTTTTTTTTACCAGGATTTGCTGTCCTCACAAACAAAATTTGCCATCCCTGAGACAATGCGAATTGCCATAAAGACGTTCGATTTAACATCCGCTTCCAACAAACTTCGATTGAATAGCATCACGATTATTTAATCATTGATTATAAAGGTGGTAGAAGTCATGCAATCTTTTTCGGACTGGTGGTGGTCTTTCCATATGTTAGTAGTTTGAACTACACAAATAACTTCTAATAAAAATGGTTGTGTGCATTATGATGATGCACGCCATGTGTCTTTCCCTTTCAAAATAATAATAGTTATAAACGTATAATCAATTCGATAGTGTATGCTTGTAATATTGATTTTACACAATTTAGAATACCACGAAGAGAAAACGCTTCATCCTCAATCGTTTACCTTAATAAATTTTAATGCGTTATGAATTGAGCAATTGAAAAGGCATCATGTTGCAACTTATTCATCATTACAAATAAAATAATTATTAAAACACTAATTATATCTCTTTGGTTGATCAAAATTTCCAGACTTTACTGATAGAGACAAACAAACAAAAACAAGAGTGATAATATTTGTAAAACAAATGTATAAGAGAAAGTAAAAGATATTTAGCTGTAACACATATTGCAATTTTATTTTGTTTGCCATTCTTTAATTGGTTAAATTGCTTCCACAAGTAGAAAGCCATTTCCAGCATCTGTGCCTATGGCGTATGCCCAGGCTGCTCCACTGTATGCCTTTTCTCATGTTCATCATAATACCTACTTGGTAGCCTGCTAGTTGCTATAGTACTTTACATAGTCTGCTAGAAATTTCTAGATAGTGATGGGAGCATCACGTGTGCATCCTGCAATTTTTATGTGAGTGTGGCGTGCTGACAACACAGGGAAGGAGCGCGCGCGAATCCCTTCAATGTGAACCGTCAGATTGACATATCTAATGGTTCATATGCAGCCACGTAGTCATGTAGAGCAAGCCATTAAATCTGAGCCGTCCAATTGTGAAGATCCAACGGTTCATATGACGTGCTACTGGTACACTATATAGGAGTATAGGTGTTGTTCTGCTTGTGTTTGTTCCAAATCTAGGTCAGTTCATGTCACCCTCTCGCCTTCTGATGCAGCCGCTGGTAGGTGTGATTTCTAGGTTTTGTGGTTGTTGTGGTCGTCTCTGGTGGGCTGCTGTTGTAGTTTGTAGATGCAGCGGGGTTTCCCCTTGTTTCTGTAGATGTAGCATGCAGGATTCTGTAGATGTAGCATGGGGGTTTCTATAGATGCACGAGTAGCCTGTGGGATTTTTCCTGCTTATGTTCTACTCATGTGCCTGTACGCAAGGATTCTGTAGATTCCTAGCTCTTTCAGTGATGCTACCTGCTCATGTCCTGATGCTACCCTGCTCATGTGAAGCTCTTTGTAGTCCCTGATTTCGGCTGCTGATTTTTTGTTGTTAGATGTAGCTGTTTAGTTCCCCTTGGTACATGTTTATGTACTTATAGAGGCATGATTTTTTAGTTTAATTTTAGTGTATTTTGTCTTAGCCTTTCAGTGTAATCTACTTAGCATTTCGTCTCTAATTTGTTAGTTGATTAGTTTGGCTTGATAGTTTCTTTTTGAATGTAATTTCAGTGTAATTTGTCTCAGCTTTGCAGCGTAAGGATTTACTATGTAATTTAACTCAGTATTGCACTTTAATTTGTTTCACCATTTCGGTGTAAGGATTTACAGTGTAATTTATCTCAGTATTGCAGTGTAAGTTGTCCCAGTCTTTCACTGTAATTTACCTATAATGTTTTCCCGTGTGATTTGTTTGGATTGCTTCTTGTTGTAGCAATCTATTGAGAAATATTCAGCAAGCAAAGATGGTGATGTTCCCCCTTGCAGTGACTTGCTTTTTGAAATGAATGTGCAGAAATACTTTGGTGCTCGTTTTGTGCTCTTGCCTTTTATTGCTTGGTTGATTATTTTTGTTGTTTTACTGAAGTTTTTCATGCTGCCCAGGTAGTTATAGACCTTGTTCAAGCTAGGAAAAAAGACAAGCACAAGCTATCTGTTGAAAGGTCACGGTCCCTTATAATTGATGTTCTAGATTGCTTATCACACTCATCTCTGAATGTCAAATCTGTTCCTACAAGTGAGGTTCATTCTCTGTATAAGTTTTCTTTTGGTTAGTTCCTTCTTGAAGTTATTTTTTGTTTCTATTCTCTGATTTATGTATTCTTTCTTGTATGATCTTATTTATTTGTTCTTGCGCGTGTTGTTTATTTGTACTTTTGCAGGCACGAAGTCTATTTTCTATTCACTATTTCGTTGCTGAGAGGAACTTTGAAACTGTTGTTGACAATCCATCTCCTCAAGTCGAGCGGCAAATCCCCAATTTGAGTCTTCTGGTTCTTTTCTTTCTCCTTCTTCATTGATATGGCCTGTGCTTGAGTTCATTTTAGCTGTTGCTATACTAGGATCAACATCTTTAGGGTTGTGCAACTTTTAAGGATTTCTTTTAGTTTTTTTCTGAAATGTTTCTCCTTTTATGTTCCTCAGCTGAAAATTGGTGTGTGTACCTGTTGCAGATTCATGTTGTAGAATAGGTTTGTGTCCCAGGGATTAGATTCTCCTCCACCATCTTCGCTTCGCTGCCCCTTCATGATGCAAGTCTAGCTCCGATATCTGCAAGGTAGGTTTAATGATTGTTAGTGTGTTTCCTTCGCCATTTGTTTGTAATAGTTATTCAGTTGTTGTTTTCCTTACATTGTTATCTCTTGTTGTGATGAAACTGTCCTCTACTTTGCTCCTGTAGTTTTCCTCCTTAGTTTCCTCAATGTTCGTAGATCCATCTCCGGAATGTACCTTCAAGGTTCATCACAAGTTTAATTTTAAGACATTTAGGTATTTTTTGCAGTAGTTAATTGAGATTTTGATTTTATACCTTGTATATAATGTCGGAATGAAGGAGTGCAGTGAAAGAAAATGATTCTTGCATCATAATTGTGTTAGCCTTTTACCTTTTATGTATTTTAATCATCTTTGCAAAGTTTTAGGTACTGTATATCACATTTAATATGAGTTCTTCCTGTGTCAATCTCAGTAGATCCTCTTCAGTTACTGTCCTCATCATGCTCCTCTCATGACACATTTTGAAAAGTAGAATGTTAGTGCTAGCATAATCATCAGCAGCAAAGCTTATAGAAATAGATGAAAGCAGAATGCCAGTGTTAGCATAATCACAATCATGCTTGAATGTATTCTGTAGGTTGTATTTTGCGCTTACAGTGTAATTACTAGGTACTTATAGTGCAATTACTTTAGTTTTCTTGAGTTTTTTACATTTGGAAATTGCTAGGTACTTACAGTGTAATTACATTAGTTTTCTTGAGTTACAGTGTACTTATTTGGGTGTTTATAGTGTAATTGTCTTTTGTCTCCATGTTTACACCTTTTTTTGCACTATAACTTTCTATGATTTACACTACAATATTTTATGATTTACTAGGTTTAAACTGTAATTGCATTATAATTACACTGTAATTTTCTAGGATTTACAGTGGAAATCCCCTATAAATTAAAGTAAACTACACCAGTTTTCACTGTAATTTTCTAGGATTTACAATGGATTTTTTACTAGCAGGGACCCTTAGTTTACACTGTAATTTACCGGGTATTTACAGTGTAATTGTCTTTTGTCTCCATTCTTACACCGGTTTTTGCACTGTAACTGTGACAACCCCGATTTGACCGTACACTAATCATACACGCAAATGTGTACGATCAAGATCAAGGACTCACGGAAAGATATCACAACACAACTCTAGACACAAATTAAAATAATCCAATCTTTATATTACAAGCCAGGGGCCTCGAAGGCTCGAATACAAATGCTCGAAGACACAAGAGTCAGCGGAAGTAATAATATCTGAGTACAGACATAGGTTAAACAAATTTGCCTTAAGAAGGCTTCACAAAAGTAGCAACGATCGAAAAGGCGAGGCTTCCTGCCTGGGACCTCCTAACTACTCCTCGAATCCGAACTCCATGTAGAATCATCCTCGGGATCCTCTGGCTCCTGGACTCCATCATATGATCGCAATAACCAGGAAAAAGGGGGAAAAGAAGTAGCAAAGCAACCGTGAGTACTCATCCAAAGTACTCGCAAGGAAGGATCTACACTACATATGCATTGGTATCAATGAAAAGGGTAGTATTTATGGACTGAACTGCAGAACGCCAGAATAAAAGGGGGATAGCTAGTCCTATCGAAGACTACGCTTCTGGCAGTCTCCATCTTAAAGCATATAGAAGAGAGTAGATGGTAAGTTAACCAAGTATCATCGTATAGCATAATCCTACCCGACGATCCTCCCCTCGTCGCCCTGTGAGGGAGCGATCACCAGGTTGTATCTGGCACTTGAAAGGGTGCGTTTTATTAAGTATTCGATTCTAGTTGTCATAAGGTCAAGGTACAACTCTGGGTCATCCTTTTACCGAGGGACACGGCTATTCAAATAGATAAACTTCCCTGCAGGGGTGCACCACATTTCCCAACATGCTTGATCCCTCTAGCCGGACACACTTTCCTGGGTCATGCCCGGCCTCGGAAGATCAACACGTCGCAGCCCCACCTAGGCACAACACAGAGGTCAGCACGCCGGCCTAAATCCTATGGCGCAGGGGTCTGGGCCCATCGCCCATTGCACACCTGCACGTTTGCGTACGCAGCCGGTGAGTAGACCTAGCAACCTCCATTACAAAGGAAGTTGCTTTACGCGGTCCAACCCGGTGCGTGCCGCTTAGTCGCTGACGTCAAGAAGGCTTTGGCTGATACCACGACGTCGAGTGCCCATAACTGTTCCCGCGTAGTTGGTTAGTACGTATAGGCAAGTGGCCAGACTCAGATCAAATACCAAGATCTCATTAAGCATGTTAATTGAAGTATCCGCAAACGCCGACCAGGGCCAGGCCCACCTCTCACCTAGCTGCTATCCACCAGCCCTGCCGCTCCTCCATAAAGTAACAGTCGGGGGCCGTTGGGAACCCAGGCCCACCACTACCTGGATGGAACCACCTGCCCCTTCAGCCCCCACATCGGAATCACCTGCGGGTACTCTACGAGCCGACCCGACTTTAGTCACCACATGTATCACATATTATGTATATAAGTATATTCCCGTGATCACCTCCCACGTGATCACATCCCGATAGTATAGAATGGCAGACGGACAAGAATGTAGGGCCACTGATGGAATACTAGAATCCTATACTAAGCATTTAGGATTGCAGGTAAAGGTAACAACAGTAGTAGCAAGGACAGGAGATGCGTCAGAATAGGATTAACGGAAAGCAGTAACATGCTACACCACTCTAATGCAAGCAGTAGAGAGAAGAATAGGCGATATATGGTGATCAAGGGGGGCTTGCCTGGTTGCTCTGGCAAGTAGGGGTCGTCAACAACATAGTCGATCGGGGCACCAGTAGCGGCGTCAGTCTCGTAGTCTACTGGAGAGAGGAGGGGGAAGAAACAATGAATACAATGCAAACAGATGCATGACATGACAATGAACGGTGCTAGGCATGCCCTAACGCGGTAGGAGGTGATACCGGCGAAGGGGGGAAACATCCGGGAAAGTATCCTCGGTGTTTCATGTTTTCGGACAGATGAACCGGAGGGGAAAAGTTGTGTGTTCGCTATGCTAGGGAGCGTGGTGGACGAACAGACTGCGTATTCGGATTCGTCTTGTCGTTCTGAGCAACTTTCATGTACAAAGTATTTTCATCCGAGTTACGATTTTTTTTCTATGATTTATCAATGTTTTAGGAATTTTTGAAATTTAGTTAATTATTTAAATTGAACATTATCCAGAACAGTGAAAGGTGATGTCAGCATGACCTCGCCATGATGCCAGCAGGTCAAACCCAGCTGACTAGAGTCAAACCTGGCCTGTGGGTCCAGTGAGACCCATGTGTCATTGAGACAGAGGTGAAATAGGATTTGTTTTAAACTAATCAGGATTAATTAAGGGCGGGCCCCATTAGTCGGTGACAGATTAGTGTTTTGATTAACTAATTAGGTTAATTAATTAGGGTTAATTAATTAATTAATTAATATATTTTTGTTTGTTTTTTAATCAATTTTTTAACCGTTCTGGGCAGGGCCCACATGTCTGTGGCCCATAGGCCAGATTGGGTCGGGCGCAACGGGCACCGGGCGTCGGGCGTCGCCCGTTCGACGGAGCCGTGCGGGGCTGGCCCCTGGCGCGGCCAACGGACGCATGGCCATGGTTCAGGCGGCGGAACAAGGTCAGCCGGGGCAGGACTGGCTGTAGGGAGGCGGCGGCGAGCAGCGGTGGAGGCGGGGCTGCGACTGGGCGAGCGTAGGCGGGCGTCGAGGCGAGCAGAGGCAGCGGGGCTGTGGGCGCGCATGCGCACGACGATTGCGGTGGCCGCAACGACAACGGGGGCTCGCACCGGGGCCGATGGAGAGGCTCGGCACCCACGGTGCAGTAGCGGCAGTGCGGCGTCGAGCGGGGGAGGCGGGTCAAGTGCGGCCAAGCGGAGCAGCGGGTGCGGGCTTGGCCGCGGCCGGAGGCGGAGCAAAGTGAGGGGGAAGCAGGGGTGGGCCGGAGTGAGCGGGCACGGCCATGGTTAGCGCGGGGAGGCGCGCGGGGGCGGGACGGCAAGCCGCGATGCGCTGGGCTGCGGGCGCGCATGGCTGGGAGGCGGTTGCGGTCGCGCACGTGAGTGCGAGCGCGCGAGCGGCCAAGCGGGACGTGGGGACGGGGAGAGAAGGAGAGGCCGGGCCTCACCGCGGGGCTATAGGGACTAGGACAGTGGGGCGCGGGGAGGAGGTCGGGGATGCGACGACGGTGACGGTGACGGAGAGGCGGTCCGGCGACGGGCGCGGCGACGATGTGGACGTGAGGAAGAGGGTGAGGAGGTGGCGCCGGCGGGACCTTGGACGACGTTGGACGGCGACGGGCGGGCGCAAAGCGTCGGGGGCGACGGGGACGCCCGATCCTGATCCAGAATGGGGGCGAGGGAGAGAGAGAATGGGGGAGTGGGTGTAGTGGGGGGGGTGAACCACTAGGGTTCGGTCGCCCAAGGGATAAGGTGGGGCGATGGGGCAGTTGGGCCAGCCTGGCGGCCAAGTGGCCAGCTGGGCCACGGCCTAGCTGTGGGGTTCTTCTCTTCTCTTTTCTTTTGTTTTTTTCTTTTCTTACCTTTTATTTATTTTTATTCTTTTGTTTTCTTTTAGTTTTGTTTTAGCAAAATACCAAAATGGCACCTAATTTGATGTTAACAAATATGCCACTGCCACATTAACTAGCTACCTAATCTAAAATAGTTTTGTAATTATTTATTATTTAAAGTATTAAAATAATAGTTTTCGCTACTATTTTATTCATCTTATAGCATTTAAACGTTTAATAAAAGTATGGTTTCTTCACCATAATCACCTATGCACTATCTGGCGCAAACCGAACACTTTAGTTTCAATATTTGAAAGCTTTTGATGTTTGCCTCTATTTTGGATTTGAATTAGAATCGGTTTTGAAATAACGCGAGATTAGCAACAGCACTCGAGGTGACGTGGCATCATTAACAGAGGTTACTGTAGCTTGATTACCCGGGCGTCACAATTCTTCTCCACTACAAGAAATCTCGTCCCGGGATTTAAGAGGTAGCGAAGGGGGGAGGTCTAGTTACGAAATTCTAACGGATCTTCTCGGCCTTGGTTGCTCTTCTCGAGGAGGTCGATCCATTACATTGACGTCTTCATTTCTCTACTTCAGGTCATCATGGTGAGGTCGTGCTTCTTTTCTTCGGGAACTCCAACGTACTTACGAATAATGAGGGGCAACTCGGCTACGACAGAATGCTTATGAGGGAAACAATCCAGGGTTAACCCATGAATGAGCATAAGAGTATCTCTCGAGTTGAACTTATAAAATACATTGAGAGTAAGGTATGAAGGTACAATAAGAGGTACCAAGTGGATAGATAGTTGCTCGAAGTCTGAACCAGAGTGGGAAAGGGGTTCTGAGCAACGAGAGTAAGTATTGCGTCTGATACCAGAATAAAGCACTAGGAAGGTGGCCCGTGAATTACATACGAGGCCACATGCGAGGAATAACTTGGGAAACCAAGGGGGTGTGCAGGAGAGCCAGGTTTCGATCCTGTGGAACTATGGGTTATGGGCCCACCAGGTGGGTTAAGCTTACACTACTAGGAAAAGGGCTACTAACGGCGCACCAGTTTTGCCTACTAATGGCGCATCACTGGTGCGCCATTAGTATCACGCCACTAGTATTTTTTACTAATGGCGCACCACTGGTGCGCCATTAGTATAGGCCACGGTGCGCCATTAGTATAGGCCACTGGTGCGCCATTAGTATAGGCCACTGGTGCGCCATTAGTATTTTTGAATTTTGAAGGCGGGAAAATAGTAGTGGCGCACCGTCTAACCCCCACCGTGCGCCATTGCTATTTTTGAATTTTGAATTTGGATCTGGATCGTGATTTTTTTGCCCATTTTTTGCTCGTTTTTTGGCACAATATTTTTCAAATTTCGTTCCTGTTTTTGGATCTTGTGTGTTCTTTTGCCGGAGAGGAGTTCACCGGAGAGGAGGAGGAGGAGGTCACCGGAGAGGCGCTCGCCTACATCGCCGGAGAGGAGGAGGAGGAGTTCGCCGGAGAGGAGGAGGAGGAGTTCGCCGGAGAGGAGGGAGGAGGAGCTCACCGGAGAGGAGGGAGGAGAAACCGTGAGGGGAGGGGAGGGGAGGAAAGGAGGGAGGAGGAGGTCGCCGGAGAGGAGGAGGAGGCCACCGGAGAGGAGGAGGGTAGTATGGTGGAGGAAAGAAGGGAAGATGGAGTGGAGGAGAGGAGGAGATGGAGTGGAGGAGAAGAATGAAGAGGTAAGGAGGAGAGGACCACGCGGGCAGGTGCGCCATTACTAACTTTTTTTATTTTTTTGATTTATTTTGAATTTTGAAGGCGGGAAGATACTAATGGCGCACCATGGGCAGGTGTGCCATTTAGTATCTTTTTATTTTATTGACTTATTTTGAATTTTGAAGGCGGGAAGATAGTAATGGCGCACCATGGGTAGGTGCGCCATTAGTAAGCTTGAATTTTTTTGCCTCTCCAGATCTTAAAAGCCCCGTATCTTTTTTCTGTTAGGTTTTTGAGGTTTTTGAAAATGTTTAACGGGGTTTCCCCGTTAAATTCGGATGTAACTTTTCGAGTAGATGATTTTTCATATAAAAAACTTTTTCATCCGAGTTCATACGCAAAAGTTATGCCCATTTTACAAATTCTCGAGAGATTTCGCAAATAAAGTCGAAATTCATATTTATAAATTTTCACAACAACTAGACCACATATCATATGGGAAACTTTTTTTCTTTTATTTTTTTGACATTTCCATCATTTTTTTTAGTTTTTTTAAAAACTGAAAAGGCGGTCCACGGGGGGGGGTGGGTGCATTCGGTGGAAGTGGTGGCCAAGTTACTAATGGCGCACCATGGAAGTGGTGCGCCATTAGTATTTGGACACTAATGGCGCACCAACACATGGTGCACCATTAGTATATAGTAATGGCGCACCACATGTCTGGTGCGCCATTAGTGTCAATTCCATCTATAGCCCTTTTCCTAGTAGTGTTAGGAAGGTGATGACGTCTTACACAATCATGTAAGCAAGGCATGTCAAAGGATAGCCTATCAGTTATGTCGACAGCAACATCGATACCAAGGGCGAGGGACGAAGAGAACCATTTTCCTGCTCGTTGAACGAGACGGACCAATAGGCAAAGTTCTCGTCCATCGATGGGTACCGGAAGGTCATCAACAAAAGGAACAGGGTCTTACTGACAGAATTGTACACCGAGGTGTTTACATAAGCAGGGGAATACTGTTGCTTAGATCATATAGATCACAAGAAAGGATAAACAAACCAATGTAAAGGCAATGTGATCATCAGATTAAATAGAACAATGGAAAGGAAAATGTGTTTGAACACATATTTCAGGGGTATATCCTTCCCAAGGACAAGCAGGACATGATATCCATGACATGATATAAAGTAGAAACCCTTTAGGTGAGGGGAGAGAAATTTCATGACATTACCCATATGACGGTGTTTGGATAATTGATAAAGAAAATGTAGTTTTGTGCTTCAAATGTTCTTATTGAAAAATCAGAGTACCAGTGACATGCTTCGAGATAGCATTGACATGGTTTTCAAGCAAATGTCAGACTCTAGATACCTGAGAAGAAAAGATGCAACACAAATTGACGAGATGACATTGTAAGAATCTCGGGAAATGAACTATGGAAGCGAGTTCCGAAACAAGAGTTCATCATTAAATCAAGGAGAGGGTGAGGAGATGGCTGATGGACTCAACGCCAATTCATTGAGAATTCCAAAAAGATGGATTTCAACAATTATATGAACAAGGACATAACATTTGCCAGATCAAATGATATAATGATGTATGCTCGAGGAAAACAAACACAATTAGCATTGGTTGAAGGGTGCACCCGAAATATGGGCTTAGGTAGCAGAATCAATGTTAGAATGGTGACTCAATAATCAATGGCCTAAGGATGTAATGTTGACCATCAACTCCAAAGCAATAGCGTTGATAGAAGGACAAAATCCAAACAGCACCGTTCACCTGTTGGTATCCCGGTTAGAAACAACACAAGAAAGAATGGTGATGGTGAGAAGTATCACTATACCAAGAATTCTTAAGAGGTGGAGCAATTCTCACAACATCCTTGACATAAAAGGGGATAATACTTCAAGGTAGAACATAATACAAGCTCGATAGCAAGTTGCATCCACAACATGAACAAGTTTATGATGAAAGAAAGATAAGGATGTTGTCGATGGTAACTCAAATTACCAAGGGACGAGGATGGTACTTACCATCATGAATTTGGTTGATATCCTGGAAGGAGTCAAAATGTTGACGATGATCACGACACGTTTGTCGAGAGATTTCATGAAAATATAATCGATCAGTGATGGCATCGAGTCAAAGGAATGATGAAGCGCAAGTTTATTGGAACCACGGGTACGGCACAAACTCGGAACCAAGCTTGCTGTTCAAGGCGAATGATATGACGAGGAAGATCGACGTAAGCTTAGCCCATCGTCAAAAAATTGTGCTCTGGGAAGAAGGACCATGTAGCACAGTTAAAATTTAGCACAAAAATGATATAGCCGTTTAGGCTAGGAATGACTTGAAGGATTAATAAACTCGTAAGCAATGAAAATCATTTAAGAGTTATTGAATCGGAGTGT
This sequence comes from Triticum urartu, assembly GCF_003073215.2. Classification (NCBI taxonomy): domain Eukaryota; kingdom Viridiplantae; phylum Streptophyta; class Magnoliopsida; order Poales; family Poaceae; genus Triticum; species Triticum urartu. The sequence goes on from NC_053026.1 coordinate 285,191,059, forward strand.
AGAGTTGATTCACTTAACGGTGTTCTCAAGTGACTAATAACTCAGAATCCGCGGGAAATCTGAAATTGGTGAGAAGCAATACTAGATGAAGACTCATAAGCAGTTATGTAGTTCGGTGATATTCTTGAGATAACAAAGGTGAAACTCAGAGGTAGATCGGAATAGAAACTGATCTGTATCATAGACTTGCGATAGCAGATACTTTAATCTTGTCAGAATAGACGAGGCAATGGAATGGTTTCCTTTCAGATATATTGAATAAGGTTAGCATGTTCGGAACCATAACTACAAGGGATCCAATTTACGATACCGGAAGAATTATTCAAATGATTAAATATTCTTGTAAGAAGCTTTCATGATAAGTTTCGCACCCTGTCCGTGGGCATGAATACAAAGGTTCAGGGTCGACTCCCACTCTGCAATGCATAACCTTTCATTCACTTCTTGTTTTCGAAAAAGTTGTAGTGTTGAAATTTTATTTGGCGAAGCAACAAAAGAGTATGACTCGCGAAAACTTTCGGGTTCATACAGTTTGGGGAAGGCATAGGTTCAACCCATTGGGGCATCTTAGGAGCATATACCATAAATTTCAAGAATAAATAACACAAGCTCGATAGTAGAGCATGCTTGAGAAAGCAGAGGATACAATTTACCAAAGCCATTATGTATCCAAGGAAAGGCTCACAAGCTTATTGAATATGAAGGACGTTGTCGGATACAATCCGACAAAGGGTCTAGTGGTCCACAAGGGATCTGATAAGAGCATCGGTATTCAACCAGAGGAAGAAAGAATGCAAGGAGATCAGATTATAGAAACAACTGACTAACTAAAGCTCAATTGCAAAGGAATTATGAATTCCAAGACAAGGGATCAGAGGCAATTCTCTGATTAGGGATGTATAAGTTGAGTAGTCTTAGGGGTACAATCGATGGCAATTTGATTGGTCGAGATCCTGCTCTTGTTTAAAATGTCGTCTCAGCCGGGAGGATGAATCAAGGGACTCAAAACGATAATGATAAGGGATACTAACAATAGAGAGAATTTCGGGGTATCTTGTAATAACAAGATCAACAGAGAATAAAAGTAAGAACGACAAGTGTATCTATTTATCCATAGGGACATTTCGATGGTAGGGAATTGAAAAAGCAACGGGCACAAAGTCTCAGGAGAACATCATTGAGTAATCTCGGAATCTTCTGGTGCAGCAGACGATCATCGGTAATAAGGTGTTCTCCGGGTGAAAGTGATCACAAGACCCTAATGTTAGAATTAGCAAAATTCATTTAACCCGAATAGAAGAGAGATCAGAGTCCCAGAGTATAGACGAGGAATAAAATATCCTAATACCACCCAATGACGACGTGGGCCCGTAAGACACACAACCATATTAGTAAAAGTTTTTTTCAATGACTAGACTCGACTTCGGCCAAGGAGTTTGGATGGGGGATTCCTGCAGGCAGTCGGCTCTGATACCAACTTGTGACGTCCCCGATTTGATCGTACACTAATCCTACACGCATATGTGTACGATCAAGATCAAGGACTCACGGGAAGATATCACAACACAACTCTAGACACAAATTAAAATCATACAAGCTTTATATTACAAGCTAGGGGCCTCGAAGGCTCGAATACAAATGCTCGAAGACAAAAGAGTCAGCGGAAGCAATAATATCTGAGTACAAACATAGGTTAAACAAGTTTGCCTTAAGAAGGCTAGCACAATAGTAGCAACGATCGAAAAGGCGAGGCCTCCTGCCCGGGACCTCCCAACTACTCCTCGAATCCGAAATCCATGTAGAATCATCCTCGGGATCCTCTGGCTCCTGGACTCCATCATATGATCACAATAACCGGGAAAAGGGGGAAAAAGAATTAGCAAAGCAACCATGAGTACTCATCCAAAGTACTCGCAAGCAAGGATCTACACTACATATGCATTGGTATCAATGAAAAGGGTAGTGTCTGTGGACTGAACTGCAGAATGCCAGAATAAGAGGGGGATAGCTAGTCCTATCGAAGACTACGCTTTTGGCAGCCTCCATCTTTAAGCATATAGAAGAGAGTAGATGGTAAGTTAACCAAGTATCATCGTCTAGCATAATCCTACCCGGAAATCCTCCCCTCGTCGCCCTGTGAGAGAGCGATCACCGGGTTGTATCTGGCACTTGAAAGGGTGTGTTTTATTAAGTAACTGGTTCTAGTTGTCATAAGATCAAGGTACAACTCCAGGTCGTCCTTTTACCGAGGGACATGGCTATTCGAATAGATAAACTTCCCTGCAGGGGTGCACCACATTTCCCAACACGCTCGATCCCTCAGGTCGGACACACTTTCCTGGGTCATGCCCGGCCTCGGAAGATCAACACATCACAGCTCCACCTGGGCACAATAGAGAGGTCAACACGCCGGTCTAAATCCTATGGCGCAGGGGTCTGGGCCCATCGCCCATTGCACACCTTCACGTTGCGTACGCGGCCGGTGAGCAGACCTAGTGACCTCAATTACAAAGGAAGTTGTGTTACGCGGTCCAACCCGGCGCGCGCCGCTCAGTCACTGACGTCAAGAAGGCTTCGGCTGATACCACGACGTCGAGTGCCCATAACTGGTCCCGTGTAGTTGGTTAGTGCGTATAGGCTAGTGGCCAGACTCAGATCAAATACCAAGATCTCGTTATGCGTGTTAATTGAAGTATCCGCGAACGCTGACCAGGGCCAGGCCCACCTCTCACCTAGGTGGTCTCCACCTGCCCTGTCACTCCACCGCAAAGTAACAGTCGGGGTCCATCGGGAACCCAGGCCCACCACTACCTGGATGGAACCACCTGCCCCTTCAGCCCCCACATCGGAATCACTTGCGGGTACTCTACGAGCCGACCCGACTTTAGTCACCACATGTATCACATATTATGTATATAAGTATATACTCGTGATCACCTCCCATGTGATCACGACCCGATAGTATAGCATGGCAGACAGACAAGAATGTAGGGCCACTGATGGAATACTAGCATCCTATACTAAGCATTTAGGATTGCAGGTAAAGGTAACAACAGTAGTAGCAAGGACAGGCTATGCATCAGAATAGTATTAACGGAAAGCAGTAACATGCTACACCATAATGCAAGTAGTAGAGAGAAGAATAGGCGATATCTGGTGATCAGGGGGGGGCTTGCCTGGTTGTTCTGGCAAGTAGGTGTCGTCAACAACATAGTCGATCAGGGCACCAGCAGCGGCGCCAGTCTCGTAGTCTACCGGAGAGAAGAGGGGGAAGAAACAATGAATACAATGCAAACAGATGCATGACATGACAATGAACGGTGCTAGGCGTGCCCTAATGCGGTAGGAGGTGATACCGGCGAAGGGGGAAACATCCGAGAAAGTATCCCTAGTGTTTTGCGTTTTTGGACAAATGAACCGGAGGGGAAAAGTTGCGTGTTCACTATGCTAGGGATGTGTGGCGGACGAACGGACTGCGTATTCGGATTCGTCTCGTCGTTCTGAGCAACTTTCATGTACAAAGTATTTTCATCCGAGCTACGGTTTCTTTTCTATGATTTATCAAAGTTTTAGGCATTTTTGAAATTTATTTAATTATTTAAATCAAACATTATCCAAAACAGTGAAAGGTGATGTCAGCATGACCTCACCATGACGTCAGCAGGTCAAACCCAGCTGACTAGAGTCAAGCCTGGCCTATGGGTCCAGTGGGACCCACGTGTCATTGAGACAGAGGTGAAATAGGATTTGTTTTAAACTAATCAGGATTAATTAAGGGTGGGCCCCATTAGTCAGTGACAGATTAGTGTTTTAATTAACTAATTAGTTTAATTAATTAGGGTTAATTAAATAATTAATCAATATATTTTTTGTTTGTTATTTTTTTAACCGTTCTGGGGCAGGGCCCACCTGTCTGTGGCCCATAGGCCATATTGGGTCGGGCGCAATGGGCACCGGGTGTCGGGCGTCGCCCGTTCGGCGGAGCCGTGCGGGGCTGGCCCCTGGCACGGCCAACGGGCGCGTGGCCAGGGTTCAGGCGGCGGAGCGAGGTCAGCCGGGGAGGGACCGACGGTAGGGAGGCGGCGGCGAGCAGCGGTGGAGGCGGGCTGTGACTGGGCGAGCGTAGGCGGGCATCAAGGCAAGTAGAGGCAGCGGAGCTGCGGGCGCGCGGGCGCACGGTGATTGCGGTGGCCGCATCGACAACGGGGGCTCGCACCGGGGCCGATGGGGAGGCTCGGCACCCACGGTGCAGCAGCGGCAGTGTAGCGACGAGCGGGGGAGGCGGGTCAAGCGGGGCCAAGCGGAGCAGCGGGTGCGGGCTTGGCCACGACCGGAGGTGGAGCAGAGCGAGGGGGAAGCAGGGGTGGGCCGGAGTGAGCGGGCGCGACCATGGTTAGCGCGGGCGGGCGGGACAACAAGCCACGACGCGCTGGGCTGCGGGCGCGCACGACTGGGAGGCAGTTGCAGGCACGCACGCGAGCGGCCAAGCGAGCCGCGGGGATGGGGAGAGAAGGAGAGGCCGGGCCTCACCGCGGGGCCGTAGGGACTAGGGCAGTGGGGCGTGGGGAGGAGGTCGGGGACGCGACGGTGACGATGACGGGGAGGCGGTCCGGTGACCGGGCGTGGCGACGAGGTGGCCTTGAGGAAGAGGGTGAGGAGGTGGCGCCGGCGGGGACCTTGGGCGACGTTGGACGGCGACTGGCGGGCGCAGAGCGTCGAGGGCGATGGGGACGCCCGATCCCGATCCAGAATGGGGGCGAGGGAGAGAGAGAACCGGGGAGCTGGTGTTGTGTGTGTGTGCGGGGGGGGGGGGGGGGGGGGGGGGGGGGGTTAACCGCTAGGGTTCGGTCGCCCAGGGGATGAGGTGGGGCGATGGGGCGGTTGGGCCGGCCTGGTGGCCCAGAGGCCAGCTGGGCCACGACCCAGCAGGGGGGTTCTTGTCTTTTCTTTTCTTTTATTTTTTCTTTTCTTACCTTTTATTTATTTATTTATTTCTGTTTTCTTTTAGTTTTGTTTTAGCAAAATACCAAAATGGCACCTAATTTGATGTTGACACATATGCCACTGCCCCATTAACTAGCTACCTAATCTAAAATAGTTTTGTAATTATTTATTATTTAAAGTATTAAAATAATTGTTTTTGCTACTGTTTTATTCATCTTATAGCATTTAAACATTTTATAAAAGTATGGTTTCTTCACCATAATCACATATGCACTGTCTGGCACAAACCGAACATTTTAGTTTTAATATTTGAAAGCTTTTGATGTTTGCCTCTATTTTGAATTTGAATTAGAATCGGTTTTGAAATAACGCGAGATTAGCAACAGTACTCGAGGTGACGTGGCATCATTAAAAGAGGTTACTGTATCCGGGCGTCACAGTAATCTTCTATGATTTACACTATAATTTTCTAGGATCTACTGGGTTTAATTGCAGTGTAATTTCACTATAATTTCCTAGGATTTACATTGGAATTTTTACTAGATGACATGATTTAATTTACACTAGAATTTAGTGGGTTTACAGTGTAATCTTTTGTCTTGTTTACACCGGTTTCTAAACTGTAATTCTCTATGATTTACACTATCATTTGCTAGGATTTACAGACTAGGCACCTACAGTTTAATTTGCTTTGGAATTTACTGGGTATTTACAGTGTAGTTGTGTCGGTGAGAACGACACCTATGGGATCACTGGTATCCCTTCTACGGTAGGCGGGCGCGGGGTCGTGAGAAGAGAAGGTTTAGGAGCTAGCACACGGGTCGTTTACCCAGGTCCGGGCCGGGAGGATGTGTAAAACCCTAGTCCTGCTTTGGTGGATGTATTGAGTGTTCTTGAGCTTTTTGAACTAGCTACGGTGTCTGTGCCATCCCAAAAAGCCGAATCCCTCTCCTGGTCGCCTCGGGCCTCCTTTTACAGGAAAAAGGGATTGCCACAGTGGCACACAGGAGGTGGAAAGGCCTACAGTGCGCGAGCTTATCGCACGACATTACGGGACAAAGTGCATTAAATGCAGTACGTAGGTGTCCATTAGCTTTATCGGGGACGGGAACGAGGCCCGTCCCATCCGTCGCCACTTCGCCTCGCTTCGACACGCGCCCAGACCAGCGATGCATGCAGCGCCATGTAGGCAGGCAGGCAGCTGAGGTGGTGCGGTGGTAGGGCCTTCAAGAAGACCTGCACGCCGCCATGCCGGTGCTTGCTGATTTGGCATGGAAGCTGCATGTTGCCAGGCAGGTGCCTACCCAGCTGGTTGGGCTGGCAGCTGCATGCGAACGATGGCGGAGTCTTGGATGATGCAGGACTGGCAGTGGCCCTGCTGATGCCCTCGGCAAGGGTCTTGCCGCGGCGTTGCTGCCATCCCCGGCAAGGGTCTTGCCGGGGGTCTTGTGGATTTCCTCGGCTAGGATCCCGCCAAGGGTCGTCGTCTTCTAATCCTCATCTGACCATGTGTTTATGATCTTGACGAAGATCTGCATGCCACCATAGATGCGCCTCCCGACCCCTGGTCCCAATGTAGTTGTTGACGGCGTTCGGAACCTTTGGGCTCAAGGGTGGCTCGCTCTGCTGGCGTCGGGCAAGTTGCCCCGGCAAGGCTCTTGTCGGGGCTGCGGGGGGCCACCTCGGCAAGGATCTTGTCCAGGGAGTCCACCTCACCCTCTTGCCCTCCTGCGCTTCTGGTCTTGACGCCGCCTTGGTCGTCTTGTGCTTCGGCTTCTCTCCGGCTTCCCTCCTCTGCCCTACCAAGTGTGGCCGCGGCGCGTGGCTCTGACTGCCCGTGCACAACTAAATGGGTCAAAAGGAGAGCCCCTACTTTTGTACAACGACAGGAGCCCCTGGGGCAGGGCCACACATAAGCGCGACGCGTTGTTGGGCCAGGCCCAGAACGGTGCGCGGGCAGGTGGGGCGGATTTTACCATAGTAACTTCTCGTCTGTTGCGCTTCCCCACGACCCGCGTTGAACACGTGACGTGAAGGGTCGTGCGTGACGTGGGGGTCATGCGTGGGGTGGTTCCCGCACGCATGCGTCACATCGTGGTAAAGAGGCGGCCCGCGCCTTCCCCGTAAAAAGGAAACGGCCGCGGGCACTCTGCTCATTTACCCCGTGTGTCTTCTCCAATCTCAGAGCCGTCATTCCTTCCTTCTTCCACAAGCCCCTGCTCGTCGCCGCTGCACTTTTTCTGCCCTTTCCCTTCCATCGCTCGCAGCCGCCATGGCACCCAAGACTGGCAAGGGCAAGGGAGCGGCCAAGAACGCCGGAGGGGCAGAGCCGCCGGAGAAGGAGTTGGCGGCACGGCGGATGGAGCTCACCTACTTTCCCTCGACGGTCGACGCGGCCCACCTTTGGGACAACTTCAGGCCACTGTGGAGGGTCAAGACGAGGGGAGAGACGATGGGGCATCCTGCCACACACGTCATCCTCGCCAATTGCAGCAAAGCCGTCCCGAATCGGTATCCGTTCTTCGTTGATTACTTCTCCTGCGGCCTCTGCCCCATCCTTCTCCAATTTCTTCAATGACATCATGCATACCTTCGGCTTCCACCTCCTGGATTTTACCCCAAATGCCATGGCATGCATGGCTCTCTTCGCCCATCTCTGCGAGGGCTTCGCCGGAGTGCACCCCAACACGTCGCTCTTCCGCCACTACTTCTTCCCTCGGATTCAGCAGGGAGGCGCCATCTCCGGTTGTGTCGCCTGGATCCCGAGGTCCAAGGGGACATACCCGAAGGGCGCTCAGAAGGAGAGGTGGGAGGAGTGGTGGGGCCGGTGGTGCTGGATTGAAGAGGAGGATCCACAAGAGTTCTGCCGGGTTCGCCAGGCGCCGCCGGTTCGCGGCAACGATTGGAGCAGCATCAACGCCAACGACGCGAAGCTCACGGTTGCCACCACCAGGATTCTTCGCCTCACCAAGGCCGGTCTCACCCTTGAGATGATCGGGGTGGATTTCATCCGCCGCCGAATCGCTCTGCTGCATAACAAAGGGAGGCCGGCCTGGCTCTTCACGAACGCGACGGACATCATGCGACTCCGCCCCGGCCTCGACCACAACTTCACCGTGTTGGCGCACGCCCACTTCTGCCAGCGGCTCTTCCAGCTCGATGTGGACTGCGACGGCAAGGACGAGAGGTCCGGCAAGGCTGCGAAGGCCAGCATGGTCTTCATGGGGCCCTTGCTTGGGTTGCTAGCAGGGGTGGTCCCGCTGAGCAACAACTCACGCCAGACCGACATCATCGCCATGATGCCGGACTGCAACGCGCACAGCCCCGTCCAAAACTGGGTCGCGCCGCCAGAGGAGCGGATGAGGGAGTTTTTTGACACCCTGGAGGAGAAGTACATCCACGAGGAGCCGCGGCTTGTCCAGGACCACCCAGGCGGAGCTGTACTACATCGACGCCATGGCGGCGGAGGCGGAGCTCGCCAGGGAAGCCGGCAGCGCCGGCAGCGTGGAGGACAAAGCCGCGGCAGCCGCAGAAGAGAAGGAGCTCGCCCAGTGGGCGGAGTCTGCTGGGGAGGCCAGCAACGCCGGCATCAAGGCTCCTCTTATTGGGGACAACGACGATGAGCCGTCCGAGGAGGAGGCTGAAGCTGTCGAGCCCCAGCCGCGGGGAAAGGGCGAGTCCTGCGACGGGCCACCTCCGACGAGCCGGTTCGGCCCGGCAGGGCCATGCCACCCCGGCAAACCCAAGAGACGTCCGCGCGCCAAGCGAGGGCCGCAGTGGCGAAGAAGTTGGTGAAGGCCGCGGTGGCGAAGAAGAAAGCATCTGCTTCTTCTTCGTCTAAGCGTTCCCCAACTCCACCTGCTTCCCCTCCTCCGGCAGGTGACGACACGGAGGTCTTCTTCGACCTCGGGTCTCTCAGCCCGAGGAGGAAGGAGGAAGGCAGCGGAAGAAGAAACGGAGGACGAGTAAGTGCTTCAACTCTTGTCATCTCCGTCCCTCCGGGCGGTATCTCTTTTCTTGACTTAGCTTCATCTTGGCAGGGATACAGAGACATAGGCCCAAAGGGTGAAGAGGGCCAGGTCTTCGACGGGCGGCCAGCCCCCGGCAGGCACCTCTAAGGGGCCACTGGTGGTGGTGAGCAGTCCGGACAGCAGCCCCCGGCGCAGCCCCCAGCGTAAGTTCGCCACTTACTCCCCGTCGACGTCTACCAATGGCATGATCCTTGGTGCTGACCTTGCCGTGATCGCAGGAGGAGGACATCAGCAGGAGGATCCACTGAGGGCTACCCCCAACACGCTGCCTCCGTCAACCACGCCGCCCCCAGGGGTGTCCCCGGCAAGGGCGCCAAGCTCCAAGCCCGTGCACACAGAGGAGGAGAAGGCAAGCTTGGGTACCGGCGGCCGCACCTCGGTGCCTGATGCTGGCGGAGAGGGGGCCTCTGCTTCCCAGCCCAGCATGGGTAAGCCACTCGCCTTCCATCCCTTCTCTTTTTCTTGAATCTTTGTCTTGGCTTCACTTCACCCCCCCTTTCGATATCCAGATCCTCTCCTGGCGGATCGGGAGGACCTGGACACCGTCATCGAGGATTTCACCAAGAACGCCACGACGGAGGCCGAGAAGATCGCCGCTGAGGAGGCCACCAAGGGCGCTGCCAAGGATGCCGCCAAGGGGCCTGCCGGGGAGCCCGGCAAGGCTACTGCCGAGGAGGCCGGCAAGGGGCCTGCCGGGGAGACCGGCAAGCCCGTTGCCGAGGAGGAGGGGGGTGATGACCAGCCTTCCTCCTCTACTGCCTCTGGCTCCGGTAGGTACCTGAGGGTGAGCGACGACCTCTTCGTCCACCTTCGAGGGTCGTCGAGCTCCAGGGCGCCCATCGAGGGAGAGGTGTTCGACGAAGAGGTGCTTGCCGCTACCAGGCTCAAGGTTGTTGACGAGCCGAGCGCCGGTGGCAATGGTTCTCAGGAGGAGCGGCTTCTCCGGGCCATGGGTGCCAAGTTTCGGAAGCTCCAGGCGCTCCACCGCGCCCGCCTGGACAAGGCCAAGTCCAGGGCGGCAATGGTGGACAAGGCGGAGGCGGACCTCAAGGTACGCGTCGCCGAGACGCAGACTTGGTTCCACCAAGCTTGTGAGGAGCTGAAGGTCGCCCAGGGCGAGCTGGACAAGCGCGAGGTGGAGCTCACCATGAAGCAGGCCGACATTGAGAAGGCCCTGGAGACGGCGGAGAGCTTGGCCTCCGCGGCTGAGGACGCTCGAGCCCAGCACCAGGCCGCGCTGAACTCCCAGGAGGAGGACCTTGCCACGCGTGAGGAGAAGCTTGCAGCAACGCTCCACGGCAAGGATGAGGAGGTGGAGAAGCTCATCATGGAGTGGACCCAGGGGCTGGAGCAGAGGCACAAGAAGGCACTCAATGCCCAGGCTCAGGTTCACGCTGACAAGATGAAGGAGCTGGAGGTGGAGCGGGACGGGCTAAAAAACCAGGTCCTGGCCCTATCCAAGGAGAAGGACACACTCAACAATGCTCTGACGGAGGCGCAAGGCGCGGTCCTTAGTAGGGCTGGGGAGATCTCCGAGGCCAACAACTCCATCAAAGACCTCAAGCTGAAGCTGGAGGGTCTCGAGGGGATGTTGTCGGAGAGCAAGGCCCGGGAGGAGACCCTGACCAAGAATCTGGAGACCGAGAAGCAGCTGCGGAAGGACGACGCCCTCGCCCACAAGGAGCACGTGGAGGGCGAGGACCGCTGGCTCAATCGCCTCGCCGCCGTTGCCGACAAGGCCACCACGGAGCTGGCTACCATGGGGATACCGGATGTGAGGTACGCCCCGGAGCCAAACTTGAGCGCCAACTACAGCCTGACCCTGTTCTTTGAGAGGGTTGTCGGTGCCTTGGAGTGGCTTCGTGCAAACCAGGCGGCCTCGCTGGCCAATGAGGCCCGGAGGCTTTGCCAGGGTGCCATGACCAAGGTCCTCACCAAGATGGCGTACTGGAACCCCAACCTCGACTTCGACACCGCGCTGGACAGCTTGCCGGCGAGTGTGGACCTCGCGGCGCTCAAGGAGCGTATCAAGCCCATCATCAGCCGCATCAGTGAAATCAAGAGGGTGGAGGGCCAGTGCCGAGATTAGGCACCCAGTCTCCCACTGTCGCTGCGGGTTCATGACCAAGACAGTTTTTATCTTTAGTTAGAACCGCAGCAACAATTGATGTAATATAACTCTGCAGCACTTTTGGTACGACGCATGTTATCTTCATGTTCGATCTTCCCTTTGTATGTTTACCTTACGTCAAACAGGTAGGCTTGCCGGCGCGTAAATCCAGGGCGACACCTTGAGGACGGATCCCCAATGGCCTGCCGGGTGTGGTTGCTGCCGAGCGAACCACCTTACCGCTCTCAGTGCGGCCACTCGAACTATCGAGCTTGACTCGAGTCAGAATCGAGAGCATTGCCAATTGCGGAAGGCCACCCTGCCACTCTCGACGCGGCCGCTTGAGCTGTTGAGCGGACTCGAAACAGAACAAGGGCGTTGTCAATTGCGGAAGGGCCCCTTTGCATGCAGGCTTTCATACATAGGGCAGGACCTTCGAGGACAATAACCCCATATATAAAAAGGAAATTGCTTAAGGTTTCATATGACTTAGCTTTCCGGTCGCCGCACCGGCGTCCTTTGCGCTTGCAGGCGGCGTCGTTCCCTTGGCCGTCTTCTTCTTTGGAAGCCACGGCCACGAGAAAGTGCTAAGCCGGCCGCTAAACCAGGTTCTCGCAACTGTGCGCCCCCTACCTGGCGCGCCAAAGATGTCGGTGAGAATGAGACCTATGGGATCACTGGGATCCCTTCTACGATCGGCGGGTGCAGGGTTGTGAGAAGAGCAGGTTTAGGAGCTAGCACACGGGTCGTTTACCCAGGTTCGGGCCGCGAGGATGCGTAAAACCCTAGTCCAGCTTTGGTGGATGTATTGAGTGTTCTTGAGCTTTTTGAACTAGATACGGTGGCTGTGCCGTCCCGAAAAGCCGAATACCTCTCCTGGTTTCCTCGGGCCTCCTTTTATAGGAAAAGGGGTTGCCACAGTGGCACACAAGAGGTGGAAAGGCCTACAGTGCGCGAGCTTATTGCACGACATTATGGGACAAAGTGCATTAAATGCACTACGTAGGTGTCCATTAGCTGGTCTCCACCCGCCCTGTCGCTCCGCCGCAAAGTAACAGTCGGGGTCCGTCAGGAACCCATGCCCACCACTACCTGGATGGAACCACCTGCCCCTGCTGCCCCCACATCAGAATCACTTGCGGGCACTCTACGAGCCGACCCAACTTTAGTCACCACATGTATCACATATTATGTATATAAGTATATACCCGTGATCACCTCCCATGTGATCATGGCTCGATAGTATAGCATGGCAGATAGACAAGAATGTAGGGCGCTGATGGAATACTAGCATCCTATACTAAGCATTTAGGATTGCAGGTAAAGGTAACAACAGTAGTAGCAAGGACAGGCTATGCATCAGAATAGGATTAACGGAAAGCAGTAACATGCTACACTACTCTAATACAAGCAGTAGAGAGAAGAATAGGTGATATCTGGTGATCAAGGGGGGGGGGCTTGCCTGGTTATTCTGGCAAGTAAGTGTCGTCAACAACGTAGTCGATTGGGGCACCAGCAGCGGCGCTAGTCTCGTAGTCTACCGGAGAGAAGAGGGGAAAGAAACAATGAATACAATGCAAACAGATGCATGACATGACAACGAACGGTGCTAGGTGTGCCCTAATGCGGTAGGAGGTGATACCGGCAAAGGGGGGAAACATCCGGGAAAGTATCCCCGGTGTTTCGCGTTTTCGGACAGATGAACCGGAGGGGAAAAGTTACATGTTCGCTATGCTAAGGACGCGTGGCGGGCAAACGGACTGCGTATTCGGATTCGTCTCCTTGTTCTGAGCAACTTTCATGTACAAAGTATTTTCATCTGAGTTACGGTTTATTTTCTATGATTTATCAAAGTTTTAGGCATTTTTGGAATGTATTTAATGATTTAAATCGAACATTATCCAAAACAGTGAAAGGTGATGTCAGCATGACCTCACCATGACGTCAGCAGGTCAAACCCAGCTGACTAGAGTCAAGCCTGGCCTATGGGTCCAGTGGGACCCACCTGTCATTGAGACAGAGGTGAAATAGGATTTGTTTTAAACTAATCAGGATTAATTAAGGGTGGGCCCCATTAGTCAGTGATAGATTAGTGTTTTAATTAACTAATTAATTTAATTAATTAGGGTTAATTAATTAATTAATCAATGTATTTTTTGTTTGTTATTATTATTATTTTTAACCGTTCTGGGGCAGGGCCCACCTGTCTGTGGCCCATAGGCCATATTGGGTCAGGTGCAACGGGCACCGGGCGTCGGGTGTCGCCCGTTCGGCGGAGCCGTGCGGGGTTGGCCCCTGGCGCGGCCAACGGGCACGTGGCCAGGGTTCAGGCGGCAGAGCGAGCTCAGCCGGGGCGGGACCGATGGTAGGGAGGCGGCAGCGAGTAGCGGTGGAGGCGGGGCTGCGACTGGGCGAGCATAGGCGGGCGTCGAGGCGAGAAGAGGCGGCGGAGCTGCTCCCGCGCATGCGCACGGCGATTGCGGTGGCCGCAGCGACAATGGGAGCTCACACCGGGGCCGATGGGGAGGCTCGGCACCCACGGTGCAGTAGCGGCAGTGTAGCGACGAGCGGGGGAGGCGGGTCAAGCGGGGCCAAGCGGAGCAGCGGATGCGGGCTTGGCCACAGCCAGAGGTGGAGCAGAGCGAGGGGGAAGCAGGGGTGGGCCAGAGTGAGCGGGCGCGACCATGGTTAGCGCGCGCGGGCGGGACGGCAAGCCGCGGCGCGCTGGGCTGCGGACGCGCATGCCTGGGAGGCGGTTGCAGGCACGTACCCGAGCGGCCAAGCGGGACGCGGGGACGGGGAGAGAAGGAGAGGTCGGGCCTCACCGCGGGGCCATAGGGACTAGGGCAATGGGGCGCGGGGAGGAGGTCGGGGACGCGGCGACGACGATGACGGGGAGGCGGTCCGGCGACGGGCGTGGCGACGAGGTGGCCTTGAGGAAGAGGGTGATGGGGTGGCGCCGGTGGGGACCTTGGGCGATGTTGGACGGCAACGGGAGGGCGCGAAGCGTTGGGGGCGATGGGACGCCCGATTCCGATCCAGAATGGGGGCGAGGGAGAGATAGAACGAGGGAGTGGGTGTAGTGAGGGGTGAACCGCTAGGGTTCGGTCGCCCAGGGGATAAGGTGGGGCGATGGGGCGGTTGGGCCGGCCTGGCGGCCTAGAAGCCAGCTGGGCCATGGCCCAGTAGGGGGGTTCTTGTCTTGTCTTTTTTTCTTTTCTTAACTTTTATTTATTTATTTATTTATTTATTTGTGTTTTGTTTAAGTTTTATTTTAGCAAAATACCAAAATGGCACCTAATTTGATGTTAACACATATGCCACTACCACATTAACTGGCTACCTAATCTAAAATAGTTCTGTAATTATTTATTATTTAAAGTATTAAAATAATAGTTTTTGCTACTGTTTTATTCATCTTATAGCATTTAAACGTTTTATAAAAGTACGGTTTCTTCACTATAATCACCTATGCACTATCTGGCACAAACCGAACATTTTAGTTTTAATATTTGAAAGCTTTTGATGTTTGCCTCTATTTTAAATTTGAATTAGAATCGGTTTTGAAATAACGCGAGATTAGCAACAGTACTCGAGGTGACGTGACATCATCAACAGAGGTTACTGTATCCGGGCATTACAGTAATTTTCTATGATTTACACTGTAATTTTCTAGGATTTACTGGGTTTAATTTACATAGTAATTGCAGTGTAATTTCACTATAATTTCCTAGGATTTACAGTGGATTTTTTACTAGATGACATGATTTAATTTACACTAGAATTTAGTGGGTTTACAGTGTAATCTTTTGTCTTGTTTACACCATTTCTGAACTGTAATTCTCTATTATTTACAGTATCATTTGCTAGGATTTACAGACTAGGCACCTACAGTTTAATTTGCTTTGGAATTTACTGGTATTTACAGTGTAGTTGTGTCGGTGAGAACGACACCTATGGGATCATTGGGATCCCTTCTATGGTCGGCGGGCGCGGGGTCGTGAGAAGAGCAGGTTTAGTGTAACGTCCAGATAATCGTGCTACAGTAATCCAACGCTAATCATGCCACGTCACCACGGTTACTGTTGATAGTCTACCATTAGTTCAAATCCGAATTAAATTCTAATTTTAAGATAAAGTTAATAATAAAAGTTTACGAACGTTAAAACAAAAATGTTCGGTTTGTGCATAATATTACATATTTAATTATGGTGAAGAAAACACATGTTTAGAAAATGCATGAGTATTTTAAATTGAATTAAAACAGAAAAGGAAAAAGAAAAATAAAGAAAAAATATATAAAAACATAAAACTAACAAAAAGAAAAAAGGAAACACCCCCCACTGGGCTCCGGCCAAGCAGGCCATTGGGCCACCCACCTGGCTGGCCCACCCCCACTCCTCATAACCCCCCCATTCCCTCAGTCAACCACCGACACCCCCACTCCCTCCCTGAAATATCTCCTCCCCCTCTCCCCGATCGGATCGGGATCGAGGAGGAGGTCGTCGCCTCGCCGTAGAACGCCGCTTCACCGGAGCCCCTCCCTCGCCGGCCTGCCTCCTCAACCCCACCGGCCTGCTTCTCCTCCTCCGACGCCGTCGTCCCCGTCATCCACCTCGCGCCCCACTGCCCCGGACGCTACACCCAACGTGAGCCCCGGCCTCTCCTCTCTCCCTCGCCCCGCGCTCACCACGACCCCGTCGCGCCCACGTCCGCGCCTTCGCGCGCGAGCCCGCGTCTGGACCGTGCACGCATCGCCGCGCCCGTGTGGCGGAGCTCGCGCTCCGGGCGGCACTTGCCACCCCGCGCCTCTGGCCTCTCCTCCTCTTGCCGCGCTCGCGTCCCAGCGGCCAGCCCACGTCCATGGCCACCTCGTGCCCCCTCCTTTGCTTTCTCCCGCGACGCCGTCACCCGTCGGCGGCCCTGCCCGCTGCGGCCACCTGCATATGCTGCCCCGCTGCGGGCGCCGCTCGCCTCGCCTGGCCACCGCGTGCATGCGCACGCGCCCCACCCCCGTGCCCCTGAACGCACCCACTACCGCACCCCTCTTGTCCGTCTTCCTCGCTCACCGCGCACGCGCGCCCGACCTTGCCCATGCCTCGCTAGCTCCACCCGCCGCAGGCGCTCGTGTCGCTGCCCACCGCCGTCGCCCCCTGGTCCCCTGCAAGAGTGCCGCCAGCCTGCTTCTGCTCGCGCCCCGCAACTGCCGTTGCTGCCCTCTGCGCCTCGCTGCACACGCGCCCGTGCGCGCCTCCCCACACGCGCGCCCGCTGCACCCCGCGGCCGCCGCCCTGCTCCGGCTGCGGCCGTGGCCGCCGGCGCCGGGCCGCAACGCCCGCACGAGCTTCGCCCGTAAACCGCGCGCCCGTAGCGCCCCTGCACGCAAACCGCCCAGCACCCGTTCGGCCCTATAGGCCACTGCCAAACGGGGCCCACTGCCCAGAACAAAAAAAGTAAATAAATAAGTAATAAATAAAAATAAATTAAATAAATAGTAATTAAATTCATTAATTAATTAAAGAATTAATTAAGTTAATTAATCATAATTAGATTAACCTAATCAGTAATTAACCTAATTAACTGTTAGTTAATTAAACATAGTATGATGAATGGGACCCACCTGTTAGGTTGACCAGGTCAACTGCTGACGTCATGCTGACATCAGCATGCACTATTCTGGATAATGTTGGATTAAATTAATTAAATAAATTCTAAAATGATTTAAAACTTTAGAAAATTATATAAAAAAATCGTAGCTCAGATGAAAATACTTTCTACATGAAAGTTGCTCAGAACGACGAGACGAATCCGGATACGTAGACAGTTCGTCCGCCACGCATCCCTAGCATAGCAAACATGCAACTTTCCCCCTCCGGTTCATCTATCCGAAAACGCGAAACACTGGGAATACTTTCCTGGATGTTTTC
Source organism: Triticum urartu (assembly GCF_003073215.2). Taxonomy (NCBI): domain Eukaryota; kingdom Viridiplantae; phylum Streptophyta; class Magnoliopsida; order Poales; family Poaceae; genus Triticum; species Triticum urartu. Next base: position 285,208,071 of record NC_053026.1, read on the forward strand.
CCCCTTCACCGGTACCACCTCATACCGCGTTAGGTCACACCTAGCACCGCTACTTGCCATGTCATGCATCGCCATGCATTTGTTTGCATTATATTTATTGTTTCTTCCCCCTCTTCTCTCGCTAGACACCGAGACCGACGCCGCTGCTACCCAGTACGACTACGGAGTTGACGACCCCTCTCTCTTGCCAGAGCAACCAGGCAAGCCCCCCCCCCTTGATCACCAGATATCGCCTACTCTTCTCTATACTGCTTGCATTAGAGTAGTGTAGCATGTTACTGCTTTCTGTTAATCCTATACTGATGCATAGCCTGTCCTTACTACTACTATTGTTACCTTTACCTGCAATCCTAATGCTTAGTATAGGATGCTAGATTATCATCAGTGGCCCTACATTCTTGTCCGTCTGCCATGTTATACTATCGGGCCGTGATCACTCGGGAGGTGATCACGGGTATATGAAATATACTTTATACATGATACATGTGGTGACTAAAGTCGGGTCGGCTCGTGGAGCAACCGCGAGTGATTCACGGATTGGGGGCTAAAAGGACCTTTGTCCCAACGGCCCTCTTTGTGGATCTTTGTGGCGAAGCGACAGGGCAGGTTGAGACCACCTAGGAGAGAGGTGGGCCTGGCCCTGGTCGGCGTTCGTGGTTATTTCAAGATAACACGTTTAACGAGATCTTGGTATTTGATCTGAGTCTGGCCACTGGCCTATACGCACTAACCATCTATGCGGGGACAGTTATGGGCACTCGATGTCGTGGTATCAGCCGAAGCCTTCGTGACGTCAGCGACTAAGCGGCGCACGCCGGGTTGCACCGCGTAACACAACTTCCTTTGTAATGGAGGTTGCTAGGTCTGCTCTCCGTCCGCCCACGCAACGTGCAGGTGTGCAATGGGCGATGGACCCAGACCCCTGCGCCATAGGATTTAGACCGGCATGCTGACCTCTCTATTGTGTCTAGGTAGGGCTGTGACGTGTTGATCTTCCGAGGCCGGGCATGACCCAGGAAAGTGTGTCCGGCCAAATGGGATCGAGCGTGTTGGGAAATGTGGTGCACCCCTGTAGGGAAGTTAATCTATTCGAATAGTCGTGATCTTCGGTAACAGGACGACTTGGAGTTGTACCTTGACCTTATGACAACTAGAACCAGATACTTAATAAAACACACCCTTCCAAGTGCCAGATACAACCGGTGGTCGCTCTCTCACAGGGCGACGAGGGGAGGATCGTCGGTTAGGATTATGCTATGCGATGCTACTTGGTGAACTTACCATCTACTCTCTTCTTCTGCTGCAAGATGGAGGTTACCAGAAGCGTAGTCTTCAAAAGGACTAGCTATCCCCCTCTTATTCCGGCTTTCTGCAGTTCAGTCCACATATGATACCCTTATTCCATTTGGTACCAATGCATACATATGTAGTGTAGCTCCTTGCTTGCGAGTACTTTGGATGAGTACTCACGGTTGCTTTGCTCCCTCTTTTCCCCCTTTCTATACTCGATTGCTGGGACCAGACGTTGGAGCCCAGGAGCCAGACGCTGCCGTCGATGACGACTACTACTACTCGGCAGGTGCCTACTACTACGGGCAGCCCGCTGACGACGACCAGGAGTAGTTTAGGCAGATCCCAGGCAGGAGGCCTGCGCCTCTTTCGATCTGTATCTCAGTTTGTGCTAGCCTTCTTAAGGCAGACTTGTTTAACTTATGTCTGTACTCAGATATTGTTGCTTCCCTGACTCGTCTATGATCGAGCTCTTGTATTCGAGCCCTCGAGGCCCCTGGCTTGTAATATGATGCTTGTATGACTTATTTTTATTTATAGAGTTGTGTTGTGACATCTTCCCGTGAGTCCCTAGTCTTGATCGTACACGTTTGCGTGTATGATTAGTGTACGATTGAATCGGGGGCGTCACAAGTTGGTATCTGAGCCGACTGTCTGTAGGAATCCCCCTTCCACACTCTTTGGCCGAAGTTAAGTCTAGACATTACAAAACTTTTACTAACATGGATGTGTGCCTTACGGTCCCACGTCGCCATCTGGGTTGTATTAGGATCTTTTACTCCTCGATCCTTACTCTGGGACTCTGGACTCTCTCCTACTTGGGTTAAACGATTTTACTAACTCTAACATTAGGATCCCATGACCACGCTCACCCCAAAGTTGGATAAGCCCTAGTTATTCTTTATAATAGAATATGAACATTATCCACATTGTCATTTGACTCCTGTGAAAACATCTTTGTTTTCAGATGGAACCCACGAGACAGGTCGTGCGCCACACGACGGCCATTGGTGCCCCAGGATCACCTGATGTGTTGGTTGAGATGATGACCTATCTGGGTTATCGCTGGCACCCTGAGTACACCGTCTATGAGGAGTACCAGGAATTCAACCAGGAGCAGTACCGTGCCATCGTCCACCTCTACTCTCAGGAGTATTACTCCACTACCGTGCTGCACACTACCCATGGTGTTGGAGTGACTATCGATATGGCGGTCTACGATGCTGCTTATGCTGCTCTGACACGTCTTCGTGGAGAGTATCAGGAGTTGGACACCTCCCCCTTCAGGCACATTGCTATCGCATCCAATGTTGGTGCGGAGGGATACTACACTGCTGCCTACTCCACCGTCACCCGAGAGCCCTTCTACCATCAGAACCTGGTTCTGCATGCTGATGGGCTGGATAGAGCTAACCGAGCTCTTCGCCGCGAGTTGTACACCACCCGTCAACACCTGTACCGTGCTCTGACGTTGTTGCACCCCTCTGTCCGATCTGGTGATCTGTCGTGTTCTGCGATCTACCCTTCCAGGACCGTGATGCCCCAGGGCGTCGGCTGGCCAGATGTGGGAGGCTACTCTCCCGCACTCGGTCCTCTCCTGCCACCTTCGCATCGGGTTCCTCACCAGAGTATCCGCGGACCCCAGGCTACTCGCGTGGAGGTCTTCCCTTCGCGTCACTACCAGATGTCAGGCTACACCTACCTCCACAGTTCCTCCGGGGACTGATGTAGGCTTGCTTGTTAGTGTTATATGCATTCGTTGCGAGCCTGCGTGCCGCCTATGATGTTCTTAGCCTATGTACTGAACTCTGTGTGCCGAACTCTATGCATGATCACTTTTGTAAGATGTGCCAACTACTATGTAGTATCTATCGTGTTCCTTTCATTATGCATGTTTCATCATGAATGATTCTTGTCCTCACAATTTCTCAATGCTGAACTACTCCTGTTATATATTAGCAGGATGGTTAGACTAGGTGGTCGTGGTCGTGGTGGCAACGCCCCACCACCGCCTGAGTACATGGCTGGTATGATCCAACAGCTTGAGATGAATCGCCAGTTCATGGAGAATATGATGGCTCGGTTTCCTCGCCCCAATATGAACCACCAGCCAACCCCAGTAACTCTGCAGGATTTCATGCGCCTGAACCCAACTGTGTACCGCAGCTCAACTCAGCCCCTGGATGCTGATGACTGGCTCCATGACATCACCTATGAGATGGAGTCTGCTGATGTAGCCCCTGCCAGCTCTGTCACCTTTGCTTCCTTCTTCCTGAAGGGACCCGCAACTCAATGGTGGGACAACCACAGGCGTACTCTGCCAGTTGGAACAATCATCACCTAGCCAGACTTCCAAGCTGCCTTCCATGTTTGCTTCATTCCTTAGGGAGTCATGGACCAGAAGAAGCACGAGTTTCGCAACCTCACTCAGGGCAACAAAATTGTGGAAGCTTATCAGCGGGAGTTTCTGGATCTATCCCGCTATGCTGAAGAAGACATTGCAACTGATGCACGCAGATAAGAGAAGTTCCGTGATGGCCTTCAAGCTGACATCAAGCTCGCACTTCTAGTGCATGACTTTGCTGATTTCGCCACCTTGGTGAACAAGGCCATCAATGCCGAAAATGGTCTGAAGGAACACCAGAGCTGTCACAGGCACAACCGTGACACGGGATCATCTTCGGGCCCGTCCTCGCAGAAGCGTAGGATATGGATTCCCAACAGCATGCACCAGCCAACTGCACCTACTCCAAGGCAGTCCTATGCTGCACCGCGTCTGCCTCCCCCACCAACTAGGCAGCAAAGGCTTCTAGCTCCACCACCCCAAGCTCCTGTTCCCACTCCCAATAATGGTCTGTGCTACAAGTGTGGCCAACCAGGTCACCTCGCCAGGAACTGCCTTCAGAACCAGAATCAACTGGCCCTTCTTGCAGCTGGCCGTGGAAGCAACCAGCCTCGCAACAACAATGCCAGGTCTTATGGTCGTGTTCATGCCAACCACATTGATCTCAATGAAGTTCTAGACCAGCCTGCTACCGTGATGGGTACACTTCTCATAAATTCAGTACCAACACCTGTTTTATTTGATACAGGTGCATCGCATTCATTCATGTCAGAAGATTTTGCATGCTTGCACGACATTAAATGTGAGGACATGAACACTTCGCTATTAGTGCACACTCCCGTGGGCCAATGTCGGACCTCCATGATTTGCAACGATGTCCCCGTTGAAATCGAAGGACTGGAATTCCTTGCCTCTCCCATCATACTGAAGTCCTGTAGCATCGACCTCATTCTGGAAATGGATTGGTTGAAAGCGCATACTGCTTCTATAGTTTGTGCCACTAAGGTCGTCCATCTGCTACACCCTTCTGATGAAATAATTGCTTACCAAGCTCATCTAGTTCAGAACGTCGAGGCACGACTTTATGCCTTGAATGCGTTGAATGCTGCACCACTCGAGGGCATTGAAAACATTCCCGTCGTTCGTGAATTCCAAGACGTCCTCCCAGAAGAACTTCCAGGGATTCCCCCTGCTAGAGCTGTCGAATTCGTCATCGACTTGAAACCCGGCACCACCCCTATAGCCAAACGACCCTACAAGATGCCGCCACATGAACTCATTGAGCTTAAGGAGGAAATCGACAAATCTCTTGTCAAAGGTTTCATTCGCCCCAGTTGCTCTCCTTGGGGAGCACCTTCCCTCTTTGTTAAGAAGAAGGATGGGACAAACCGATTAGTCCAAGACTACCGTCATATAAACCAAGCTACCATTCAGAATAAATATCCTCTTCCTCGGATCAATGATCTTTATGATCAACTGGCTGGCTCATCAGTGTTCTCCAAACTCGACTTGAGGTTGGGTTACCACCAGATCCGTGTTCATGAAGAGGATATCTGAAAGACCGCCTTCGTGACTCGGTATGGATCATACGAGTACACCATCATGTCATTCGGCTTAATGCTCCCGCCACCTTCTCTCGTCTGATGAACTATATATTCATGTATTACCTCGACAAGTTCGTCGTGGTTTATCTGGATGATATCCTTTTATTTTCCAAGAACAAAGAAGAACATGTTGAACATCTTCGTCTTGTGCTGGAAAAGCTTCGAGAGCATCAACTGTATGCTAAGTATTCCAAGTGTGAATTCTGGCTCCCCGAAGTAACCTATCTTGGGCATGTCATCTCCAAGGATGGTATTGTCATCAACCCTGATCGAGTTTGGCCTATTCTCGATTGGACTCCTCCGAAGAATGTCAAGCAAGTCCAAAATTTTCTCGGTCTCGCCAGCTATTGCCGTTGATTCATCGAGAACTTCTCCAAGATTGCCAGGCCTCTGACTAATCTGTTGCATGAGGGTGTCAAGTTCGAATGGACAGACAAGTGTCAGGAAAGTTTCCAGGCTCTCAAAGACAAGTTGACTTCTGCCCCAGTGCTTGCTCCACCTGATACTAAGAAGGACTTCGTCATTTACTGCGACGCTTCCCGTCAAGGATTAGGCTATGTCCTAATGCAAGAGCGCAGAGTGATTGCTTATGCCTCTCGTCAACTGCGCCCTCACGAAGAAAACTACCCAGTTCACGACCTCGAGCTTGCTGTTGTCATTCATGCTCTGAAGCAGTGGCGACGTTACCTTCTCGGTAATCGTTGCGAAATCTTCACCGACCACCAAAGTCTGAAGTATCTGTTTACTCAGCCAGATCTGAACCTCCGTCAGCAGAGATGGATGGAGACTGTTGCAGACTTTGACGTGGGTATATCCTGTACCCCCGGCAAGGCTAATGTAATGGCTGATGCCTTGAGCTGCAAGTCTTACTGCAATCACCTCCAGGTTCACAAAGTTCAGCCCTCGCTTGTCAAAGAATTTAGAAAGCTGAACCTTCATATTGTTCCCCCTGGTGCACTCGCTCCCCCTCCCCCGGAGTTCCGCAAGATGAATCTTCACATTGTTACTAAGGGTTCTCTAAATACCCTGGTTGTCGTACCCGATCTTGTAGCTGGTATAAAGACTATTCAAGGTTATGACTCTGAAGTCCATAAGATTAAACGCCATCTAGCAGAAGGAAAGCCCTCATTCTTCACTATCACTGACGATGGCGCCTTGTACTTCAAAGGCCGCCTAGTGGTACCATGTTCGAAGAAAAACCTAGATAAGACTAAAAGGGTTATGAAAGAAGCTCATGATACGCCTCTGTCCATCCATCCTGGTAGTACAAAGATGTACCAGGATATTCGTCAAAGATTCTGGTGGTCTAATATGAAGCAGGACATTACTCATTATGTTGAGGAGTGTGACGTTTGCCGCCGTATCAAAGCAGAGCATCAAAGGCCTGCTGGAACTCTGCAACCTATCTCTATTCCTGAATGGAAATGGGACCATGTTGAAATGGACTTTGTCACTGGATTTCCCAAATCGCAAAAAGGTAATGATGCTATTCTTGTCGTCATTGACCGGCTTTCTAAAGTTGCACATTTTCTGGCGGTCAAAGAGACAATCACTGCTAGTCAGCTTGCTACTCTATACATGTCCAGAATTGTTTCACTCCACGGTATTCCACTGGTTATCAGTTCAGACCGTGGCAGCTTATTCACTTCAAGATTTTGGGCGAGTTTCCAAGAAGCTATGGGGACTCACCTGTCGTTTAGTATGACATTTCATCCTCAGTCGCAAGGACAGGTTGAACGTGTCAACCAAGTTCTCGAAGACATGCTTCGATCTTGTGTAATTTCCTTCGGCAAGAAATGGGAGGAATCTCTTCCATATGCCGAGTTCTCTTATAATAATAGGTATCAAGCTAGTCTGAAGATGTCCCCCTTCGAAGTGCTATATGGGCGAAAGTGTGGAACCCCTCTGAACTGGTCAGAAATTGGGGAACGTCCACTCTTCGGTCCGGATATTATCCAACAGGCTAAAGAACAAGTTCGCATTATTCGCGAGAATCTCAAGACTGCTCAGTCACGTCAGAAAAGTCAGTATGACCGTCATCACCAAGACATGGTCTATCAACCTGGCGCAAAGGCTTATCTTTGAGTTACACCAATGAAGGGTGCTCACCGCTTCGGGATCAAGGGCAAGCTAGCTCCTCGCTATATCGGTCCCTTCACTATTCTCAAAAGGCATGGAAAAGTGGCATATCAACTGGAGCTTCCGCCGAACCTTTCCCAGGTTCACGATGTGTTCCACGTGTCACAACTCCGCCGTTGCTTCAAGGATCCAATCCGAGCAGTGGATCATGAAGTGCTCTAATTGCATCAGGACCTCTCCTATAAAGAGCATCCGGTCCGCATTCTCGACCAAGCTGAACGCCGCACATGTCAGAAGGCGATTAAGTTCCTCAAAGTCCAGTGGTCGCACCATTCTGAAGATGAAGCCACTTGGGAACGCGAGGACCGCCTGCGTGATGAATACCCTGCACTGTTTCCTTCTACCTCCTAAATCTTGGGACGAGATTTCTTGTAGTGGAGGAGATTTGTAATGCCCGGATAATCGTGCTACAGTAATCCAATGCTAATCATGCCACGTCACCACGGTTACTGTTGATAGTCTGTCGTTAGTTCAGAACCGAGTCAAATTCAAATTTAAAAATAAAGTTAATAATAAAAGTTTACGAACGTTAAAACAAAAATGTTCGGTTTATCCATAATATTACATAGTTAATTATGGTGAAGAAAACACATGTTTGGAAAATGCATAAATATTTTAAATTGAATTAAAACAGAAAAGGAAAAAGAGAAATAAAGAAAACAAATATAAAAACAGAAAACTAATAAAAAGAAAAAAAAGGAAACACCCCCCACTGGGCTCCGGCCTAGCAGGCCATTGGGTCACCCACCTGGCCGGCCCACCCCCACTCCTCATAACCCCCCCACTCCCCCAGTCAACCACCGACACCACCACTCCCTCCCCGAAATATCTCCTCCCCCTCTCCCCGATCGGATCGGGATCGAGGAGGAGGTCGTTGCCTCGCCGCCTCGCCGTAGAACGCCGCCTCGTCGGAGCCCCTCCCTCGCCGGACTGCCTCCTCAACCCCGCCGGCCTGCTTCTCCTCCTTCGACGCCGTCGTCCCCGTCATCCACCTCGCGCCCCACTGCCCCGGACCCTACACCTGACGTGAGCCCCGGCCTCTCCTCTCTCCCTCGCCCCGCGCTCACCACGACCCCGTCGCGCCCACGTCCGCGCCTTCGCGCGGGAGCCCTCGTCTGGACTGTGCACGCATCGTCATGCCCATGTGGCGGAGCTCGTGCTCCGGGCGGCACATGCCACCCCGCGCCTTTGGCCTCTCCTCCTCTTGCCGCGCTCGCGTCCGTGCGGCCAGCCCGCGTCCATGGCCACCTCGTGCCCCGTCCTCTACTTTCTCCCGCGACGCCGTCGCCCGCCGGCCCCGCCCGCTGCGGCCACCTGCATATGCTGCCCCGCTGTGGGCGCCGCTCGCCTTGCCTGGCCACCGCGCGCTTGCGCATGCGCATGCGCCCACCCCCGTGCCCCTGAACGCACCCACTACCGCACCCCTCTTGTCCGTCTTCCTCGCTCACCGCGCACGCGCGCCCGACCTTGCCCACGCCTCGCCAGCTCCACCCGCCGTAGGCGCTCGCGTCGCTGCCCACCGCTGTCGCCCCCTGCTCCCCTGCAAGAGCGCCGCCAGCTTGCTTTTGCTCGCGCCCCGCAATTGCCGCTGCTGCCCTTTGCGCCTTGCTGCGCGCCTCCCCACAACTGCCGCCTGCTGTCTTGCTCGCCGCGCCGCCCTGCTCTGGCTGCGGTCGTGGCCGCCGACGCCGGGCCGCAGCGCCCGCACGGGCTTCGCCCGTAAACCACGCGCCCGTAGCGCCCCTGCACGCGAACCGCCCAGCACCCGTTCGGCCCTATAGGCCACTGCCAAACGGGGCCCACTACCCAGAACAAAAAAAGTAAATAAATAAATAAATAATAAAAATAAAAATAAATAAATAGTAATTAAATTAATTAATTAATTAAAGAATTAATTAAGTTAATTAATCATAATTAGATTAACCTAATCACTAATTAACCTAATTAACTGTTAGTTAATTAAACATAGTATGACGAACGGGACCCACCTGTCAGGTTGACCAGGTCAACTGCTGACATCATGCTGACGTCAGTATGCACTATTCTGGATAATGTTGGATTAAATTAATTCTAAAAATTCTAAAAATGATTTAAAACTTTAGAAAATCATATAAAATAAACCGTAGCTCAGATGAAAATACTTTCTACATGGAAGTTGCTCAGAACGACAAGACGAATCCGGATACGCAGCCCGTTCGTCCGCCACGCATCCCTAGCATAGCAAACACGCAACTTTCCCCCTCCGGTTCATCTATCCGAAAACGCAAAACACCGGGAATACTTTCCCAGATGTTTTCCCCCTTCACGGGTACCAGCTCGTACCGCGTTAGGGCACACCTAGCACCGCTACTTGCCATGTCATGCATCACCATGCATTTGTTTGCATTATATTTATTGTTTCTTCCCAATCTTCTCTCGCTAGTCACCGAGACCGACGCAGCTGCTACCTAGTACGACTACGGAGTTGATGACCCCTCTCTCTTGCAAGAGCAACCAGGCAAGCCCCCCCTGATCACCAGATATCGCCTACTCTTCTCTATACTGCTTGCATTAGACTAGTGTAGCTTGTTACTGCTTTCCGTTAATCCTATCCTGATGCATAGCCCGTCCTTGCTACTACTGTTGTTACCTTTACCTACAATCCTAATGCTTAGTATAGGATGCTAGATTATCATCAGTGGCCCTACATTCTTGTCGTCTGCCATGCTATACTATCGGGTCGTGATCACTCCGGAGGTGATCACGGGTATATACATATACTTTATACATGATACATGTGGTGACTAAAGTCGGGTCAGCTCGTGGAGCACTCGCGAGTGATTCACGGATTGGGGGCTGAAAGGACCTTTGTCCCAACGACCCTCTGTGTGGATCTTTGTGGCTAAGCGACAGGGCAGGTTGAGACCACCTAGGAGAGACGTGGGCCTGGCCCTGGTCGGCGTTTGCGGTTATTTCAAGATAACACATTTAACGAGATATTGGTATTTGATCTGAGTCTGGCCACTGGCCTATACGCACTAACCATCTACGCGGGGACAGTTATGGGCACTCGACGTCGTGGTATCAGCCGAAGCCTTCATGACGTCAGCGACTGAGCGGCGCGCGCCGGGTTGAACCGCATAACGCAACTTCCTTTGTAATGGAGGTTGCTAGGTCTGCTCTCCGGCCGCCCACGCAATGTGCAGGTGTGCAATGGCCGATGTGCCCAAACCCCTGCGCCATAGGATTTAGACCGGCGTGCTGACCTCTCTGTTGTGTCTAGGTAGGGCTGCGACGTGTTGATCTTCCGAGGCCAGGCATGACCCAGGAAAGTGTGTCCGGCCAAATGGGATCGAGCGTGTTGGGAAATGTGGTGCACCCCCGCAGGGAAGTTAATCTATTCGAATAGCCGTGATCTTCGGTAACAGGACGACTTGGAGTTGTACCTTGACCTTATGACAATTAGAACCAGATACTTAATGAAACACACCCTTCCAAGTGCCAGATACAACCGGTGGTCGCTCTTTCACAGGGCGACGAGGGGAGGATCATCGGTTAGGATTATGCTATGCGATGCTACTTGGTGAACTTACCATCTACTCTCTTCTTCTGCTACAAGATGGAGGTTACCAGAAGCGTAGTCTTCAAAAGGACGAGCTATCCCCCTCTTATTCCGGCTTTCTGCAGTTCAGTCCACATATGATACCCTTATTCCATTTGGTACCAATGCATGCATATGTAGTGTAGCTCCTTGGTTGCGAGTACTTTGGATGAGTACTCACGGTTGCTTTGCTCCCTCTTTTCCCCCTTTCTATACTTGATTGCTGCGACCAGACGTTGGAGCCAAGGAGCCAGACGCCACTGTCGACAATGACTACTACTACTCGGGAGGTGCCTACTACTACGTGCAGCCCGCTGACGACGACCAGGAGTAGTTTAGGCGGATCCCAGGCAGGAGGCCTGCGCCTCTTTCGATCTGTATCTCAGTTTGTGCTAGCCTTCTTAAGGCAGACTTGTTTAACTTATGTCTGTACTTAGATATTGTTGCTTCCGCTGACTCGTCTATGATCAAGCTCTTGTATTCGAGCCCTCGAGGCCCCTGGTTTGTAATATGATGCTTGTATGACTTATTTTTATTTATATAGTTGTGTTGTGATATCTTCCCATGAGTCCTTGATCTTGATCGTACACGTTTGCGTGTATGATTAGTGTACGATTGAATCGGGGGCGTCACATTTAGGATCTAGTACACGGGTCATTTACCAAGGTTCGGGCCGCGAGGTTGCGTAAAACCCTAGTCCTGCTTTGGTGGATGTATTGAGTGTTCTTGAGCTTTTTGAACTAGCTATGGTGGCTGTGTCATCCCAAAAAGCCGAATCCCTCTCCTGGTCGCCTCAGGCCTCCTTTGATAGGAAAAAGGGATTGCCACAGTGGCACACAGGAGGTGGAAAGGCCTGCAGTGCGCGAGCTTATCTCACGGAATTACGGGACAAAGTGCATTAAATGCACTAGGTAGGTGTCCATTAGCTTTATCGGGGACGGGAACGAGGCCCGTCCCATCCGTCACCGCTTCGGCTCGCTTCAACACGCGCCCAGACCAGCGATGCATGCAACGCCATGTAGGCAGGCAGCCAGCTGAGGTGGCACGGTGGTAGGGCCTTCATGAAGATCTGCATGCCGCCACATAGGTGCTTGCTGATTTGGCCTGGAAGCTGCATGTTGCCACGCAGGTGCCTGCCTAGCTGGTTGGGCTGGCAGCTGCATGCGAACGGCGGCGGAGTCTTGGCTGATGCGGGCCTAGCAGTGTCCCTGCTGATGCCCTCAGCAAGGGTCTTGCCGGGGGCCTAGCCAGGGTCTTGTCGCGGCGTTGCTGCCATCCCCGGCAAGGGTCTTGCCGGGAGTCTTGTGAATTTCCTCGGCTAGGATCCCACTGAGGGTCGTTGTCTTCTAATCCTCATCTGATCCTGTGTTTATGATCTTGATGAAGATATGCATGCCACCACAGAGGCGCCTTCCGAGCCCTGGTCCCAATTTAGTTGTTGACGGTGTTCGGAACCTTTGGGATCAAGGGTGGCTCGCTCTGCTGGCGTCGGGCAAGTTGCCCCGGCAAGGCTCTTGCCGGGGCTGTGGGGGGTCACCTCGGCAAGGTTCTTGCCGAGGAAGTCCACCTCGCCCTCTTGCCCTTCTGCGCTTCTGGTCTTGGCGTCGCCTTGGTCGTCTTGTGCTTCGGCTTCCCTCCTGTGCCCTGCTAAGTGTGGCCGCGGCGCATGGCTCTGACTGCCCGTGCACAAGTAAAGGGGTCAAAAGGAGAGCCCCTACTTTTGTACACTGATAGGTTGCATCTTTTGGCTACATTTTCACTGGTTTTTTCACTGTAAATTTTTAGGATTCGCACTATAATTTTCTAGGATTTACTGGCAGTGTAGTTTCCAGTAGTTATAGTTTATTTTACATTGGAATTTATGGTGAATTTACACTAGAAATTCTAGGTATTTTGTGTTTTACAAGTATAGTGAAAGATCGTGGATGTCGCCTAGAGGGGGGTGAATAGGCGTTTTAAAATAATTACGGTTTAGGCTTGAACAAATGCGGAATAAACCTAGCGGTTAATTTGCCAAGCACAAAACCTAAAACAACTAGGCTCACCTATGTGCACCAACAACTTATGCTAAGAAAGATAAGCAACTATGTGATAGCAAGATATATGACAAGAAACAATATGGCTATCACAAAGTAAAGTGCATAAGTAAAGGGCTCGGGTAAGAGATAACCGAGGCACGAGGAGACAACGATGTATCCCGAAGTTCACACCCTTGCGGATGCTAATCTCCGTTTGGAGCAGTGTGGAGGCACAATGCTCCCCAAGAAGCCACTAGGGAGACCGTAATCTCCTCACGCTCTCGCACAATGCAAGATGCCGTGATTCCACTAAGGGACCCTTGAGGGCGGTCACCGAACCCGTACAAATGGCAACCCTTGGGGCGGTCACCAAACCCGTACACTTTGGCAACCCTTGGGGGCGGTCACCAGTACCCGTCAAATTGCTCGGGGCAATCTCCACAACCTAATTGGAGACCCCGACGCTTGCCCGGAGCTTTGCACCACAATGATTGAGCTCCGAACACCAACAACCGTCTAGGGCGCCCAAGCACCCAAGAGGAACAAGCTCAAGTGTACCAAGCACCCAAGAGTAATAAGCTTCTCAACTTGTAACTTCCATGTATCACGTGGAGAACTCAAACCGATGCACCAAATGCAATGGCAAGGGCACACGGAGTGCCCAAGTCCTTCTCTGTCAAATCCCACCGAAGCAACTAATGCTAGGGAGGAAAATGGGAGGAAGAACAAGAAGGAGAACACCAAGAACTCCAAGATCTAGATCCAAGGGGTTCCCCTCACATAGAGGAGAAAGTGATTGGTGGAAATGTGGATCTAGATCTCCTCTCTCTTTTCCCTCATAAACTAGCAAGAATCCATGGAGGGATTGAGAGTTAGCAAGCTCGAAGAAGGTCAACAATGGGGGAAGAACACGAGCTCAAAGGGTAAGGTTCATTAGGGAAGAAGACCCCCTTTTATAGGAGGGGGGAAATCCAACCGTTATGTGCTCAGCCCGCACACGAGAGGTACTACCGCTCAGGTGGAAGAAACAGGGAAAAGTAGCAACAAAACATGAACCTTGGGGCGGTAGTACCGCAGGAGACAGCGGTACTACCGCTGGGTTAAGCGGTACTACCGCACCCTTCAGCGATACTGCTGCACAGAACGAAGGGTAAAGGGAAAGAGGGAACCGGGCGGTACTACCGCGGAGGAAGGGCGGTACTGCCGCTAAGGAGCGGTACTGCCGCACTACTGCCACAGCGAGGTACCACACAATCCGACACAGAAAAATACCCCTCGAATCGACGCGGTAGGGACCTGGTAAGCCAACGGTAGTACTGTTGCGGAGTCACCGCCGATACTACCGCTGAGGAGCGGTACTGCCGCTTGTGACTCCTCAGCGGTACTACCGCTGGGTACCACGGTACTACCGCTGGGACCCTGACAAAAACCACACTCAAGAAAACCAAAACTGCCATAACTTCTGCATATGAGCTCCGAATTGACCAAACTCAAGCTTGTTGGAGGCAGGGGAGGTATGCCAACAAAAAGAGGAGTGAAACCTCCAACCGAGAAGAACCGGCAAAACCTCCAACATCGAAACATCATAGAAGAAGCATGTGAACTCCATTTTCGATGAACTCGAGCTTGTCATTAAGATGACCATAAGCTCTAAGACTCTCAAAGAGAACCAAACAAGAACCAAGAAAGATGATGCAAGGATGCAATGGTTTGAGCTCTCAGCGAACGATACGATCAAGCTACTCATCGAGAGCCCCTCTTGATAGTACGGGAATCGATCCTATAACCCGGTCTCCCAACTACCATCATGAGACCGGTAAAATAGAAAACCTATCAAGGGCAAACCTTTGCCTTGCACATGGTCCACTTGAGCTAGATGATGATGATCTTGACTCCCTCAAGTTGGACCACCTTTCTTGATTGGGTTGACTCGATGAAGACTAGTTGATTGCTCCCCCATACTCCACTATGGGTGAGCCACTCTTCCACACATCTTCACAAGTCCATTGTCACCACAAAGTACGGCAAGCTTCAAGCATTTGATCTCTTCGTGATGCTCCACTTGAACTTGCACACCGCAACCTAACCCCACAAAGAACCCTCACGAAGACCATGGGTTAGTACACAAAGCATAATTGACAATGCTTACCATACCATGGGATCACTTGATCCCTCTCGGTACATCTTCTACGCTTTGTGGGTTGATCAACTTGATTCACTCTTTAACTTAGTCTTGATCAACCTCTCACAAGACCAATCTTTAGGTAATTCCTTGAATAGCACCTTGGTCGACACAAACTCTCCTTGAAACCAACACATGTACTCCAAGAAAAGCCTATGGACAAAACCTTCAAATATAACTCAAGGCAACCATTAGTCCATAGAGATTTTCATCAATTACCAAAACCAAACATGGGGGCACCGCATGTTCTTTCATATAGTTACATGGGGATTTACACTGGAAATTACTAGGTTCCTACACTGTATGTTTTCTGAAATTTTTACTGTCTTTCCCATGTTAATTCCTTGTTTATGTCTTGTATGTTTTTCCCAGAATTATAGCTGATGTTGATCTCTCTATTTGTAGATGAAGCAATTTCTTTGTGATTTGTTCATGCAAGAGGTGGAGAGGAGTTTGCCCTTTATGTGCGTTCCATTGTGGGCATGTGATGTGTGGTCCTGGGGATCAGGCGGGTGTTGACCCCTGATTTTCTGGAGGGGTTTGTTGTCCAGGACAAACCGGGTCAAATGTTTAGCCCAACCCGTTTAGGCTTTCTTTTTGTTATATGTTGATATTTCCGCTATTTACAGGTGCCAGCTGTTGATTGGTAAGGGTATTTGATTGATTTTGAATTGAAACACAGTCAAATGTCAAATAGATAGTCCCCTCTTTTTGCAAGGGAGATTTCTCTTCTCTCAAAAAAGAAGTATTTGGCTCACAGTTGCAGTTGTATCAAGTGCTAGATAAATTTGGACATGTGAATATAGGAGCAGTAGACAAATCCCGTATACAGTACTGGCCGTCAATAGGGATCCTACCAGAAGGAGGAGCAGCACCGGTTGTCGCTATCGATGTTCCCTCAAAAGCAAAGTCAACTCTTCAGACGGGATAGTGTCTGGATCCGTTTGGGCGTGCGGCTGCACTAGAACTGATCTTCACGCGTCTGCTTGCATGGATGTCTTTAGCATAGTTTTTCCCGAAGACGGTTCTTCAAGCTTAGCAATACTCACCCAGTTCTAATGGCAGTGCTCCGTGAAGAAGGTTCATGATCATGTTTGGTTCTGGGACGACGACTATGTGGTTCTACTCCCTCCCCAATGATGCGTTGGAAAACATGCCATTGGAAGCGTATTGATAGCCATATACTCCCTCCATCCGGAAATACTTGTCCTCAATATGGTTGTATCTAGACCTATTTTAGTTATAGATACATCCATATTTTTTATTTCTAGGACAAGTATTTCGGACGGAGGGAGTATAAGTCTTTGTAGATATTTCACAATGGATCACATACGGATGTATGTAGATGCATTTTAGAGTGTAGGTTCACTCATTTTGCTCCGTATGTAGTCCATAGTCGAATCTCTACAAAGACTTATATTTAGGAACGGAGGGAGTAATTTATTCAACTAGGATTTGGCCGCGTTATTAGATACATAGGATTCGTTGTCAGATTCAATGGGCATATCGGGCCTGCAGAAATCAAAAGACATTAATCACTTGGTACGATTTTTAAAAGTGTGCGTAGACGTTGTGAAAATGTATGTGTCGTCTTCTTTCTAGCTAGTTTCCTTTCCACATATGCCATTCAAAGAAGATTACATACTCTGCAGGTTTTTTTTGAGAACCTGTTGTTGTTGTTGTTTTTTCTGCGGGGGATTATTTATTTATTTTTTGAGTTTGGAACGCCTTGCATTCCAGGAAATTACGATAGACCAGCCAGATCGGCGGCCATGGCACGGGTTACAACGCTGGGAAACCTGACAGCCAGACATGGTGGACGTCAAGGTAGTTCCGATAGTCATAGGCAGCCAGCACATGCGCTGGAATATTACAAGATCTAGGGCAGAATTGTACACTTTGTTCTATGAAATCAAGCTGCAGCTTATACTTTGGTTCTCTGAACAACACACCAAGTGCGCCTCGGTCTGCCGTTGTGGAGGCTATCGCCCGTTTGAGGGGCAAACAGTCGGTTTCAAACATGACCCGGCCCGTACCCAGTTGGTCTGCTAGCTCTATGGCCTTAGCAGTGCGAGGGCTTTGGCCTGCATCGCGTCCTCCAGGTTCGTGAGCGAGCCTGCTGCAGCCATGAGGATTCCACCATCGCTTCCTCGAGCCTGCTGCAGTCATGAGCAGGGGATTGTTTAGATACTACTCTGATGTCCACCACACTAGACACAGATTTGTATGAGGCAGTACAAAACATTGGACTAATTGCAAGCACGTGACCTTTTGTCACCTCATATGCAAGGGACTGGGACTAAATAAGGGATTAACATTGGTTAGCCGCATTTTTTTACAATTCAGTCAATTTGAATAAGGGACTCATTATTTATCAATTGCCTCCATTTCTTTCTTTCAAAATCTAGATAGTTTTCTTCTCGGCCCGCCGTAGACTTGTCCACCAAAATCGGCCTAAGCATCGGCTGCCACCCGCGCCTTGACATGCTCGCCTACCATGGCATCCCTTTAAATGCTCTACTCTACTCCGGTCACCCCCTTCCTTCCCCTACGAAGAACCGCTACTATACCTTCATGGAACATGTCGGTCAACGTCGAAAGGGGGAGTTGGTCGCCATGAAGAACCGTCAAACCAAAGGGTGGTGCTGAATGAGTCTTCACAAAAGAACCGATAGGAACGAGTCTTCACGAAAGAACCGACAGGGGGAGCTGGTGGACATGAAGAACCGTCAAACAAAAGAACTGATAGGGGGAGTTGGCCGCCATGAAGAATTGTCAAACCAAATGGTGGTGCCGAACGAGTCTTCACAAAAGAACCGATAGGAACGTGTCTTCGTGAAAGAACCGACAGGGGGAGCTGGTGGCCATGAAGAACTGTCAAACAAAAGAACTGATAGGGGGAGTTGGCACCATACGAAGATGAACAAAAGGCGCTAGAAAAAGAACTGGACCACTGTTCGGTTCAAATCTTGATGCATGGTCCAACAATTCTGATAGCTATTTCTAGGGCAAGCTATGATAGAAAATCCTATTCTGATCACGGGATCAGAATATTATTCTGATCACAACATGAACTTCCTGAGTTACACGTCTGAACTTCCCTTTGGAGGAACCCGACCTTCGGGCTATCTTCGCAACCGTGTCTCCCCGCGCAAATTATTCCGGTTAGTTGTGTTCTATGTGATGTAAGTGTAATCTGCAAACGGTTTTTAGCAACTAAATGCCTGTTTTAAATAGGAATCTCGCTCATAGGCGGATTTTGCTCTCGGGTCATGATGAACTCGCGTTTTTTGCAATTTTACTACCTGAGTTGTTCGATCTGAACTTCCCCCTGTGCTAAGTTGAACTTCCACCAACATTGCCCAAATGGGGCTTGCTATATACCGATGGAAAGCTATGGACACGAGTATCATGACCCAAGTTAAATTTTTGGCAAAATGTAAGCGGTCTAAGAGCAGTATTGAGAACCGTTTTTTCTTCATACAAAAAAACATGAATCATATTTTTGATTGTATTTCTAAACCGTTTATCGGAATGAGGCAAATAATATAGCGTTGGAAAGCTGTTGCAAAACCTCTCCTTCCACATATTGAAAGTTTTCTCTAATTCCCTATGGTTAAAGAGTAATTTGGAAAATCGTAAACTTTTGCAAACCGAACAGCCGAGTTGGTATTTTCGATGCCATTTCTAAACGACTAATCCAATTGAGGCAAATGATATGGCATTGCAAAGCTTATGAAAATGCACTACTTTTTATGTTAAAAGTTTTTTCTATTTTTGAATGGTTTAACAATAATTTAGAAAACGGTACAAGTTCCATCGAGTTTGTATTTTCGAGCTAATTTTTTAACCGCACGTCCAAATGCTGCACATGATATAGCGTTGGAAAGCTTGAGGAAATGCGAAACTTTTTGGTATATATTGTTTCTCCCAATTCCTTAAGGTTTTAAGTCAATTTTGAAAATGGCTAAAAACATATTTTCGTCGTAATTTGTACAAACTTTATCGGTATGGGGCAAATAATATGCCGTTGAAAAGCTATGGAAAATGCGAAACTTTTTCATGTTGATGGTTTTCTCTGATTCCTAGAGAGATCATTCGTTCTGCCTTTCAAGTAATTTCGAAAATGGCGAGATCATTCGTTCTGCCTTTATGGCGAAACAGATTCGTCGAAAATGCATCGTGTGAAGAACGTGAACTTCTCGGCATGTCTACTTGAACTTCACTTTGTTTTTCACGTGATTTTTTGCTCGTAGCTCTCCATCCACTCACCGGACTTGAGCAAGTGATATACCAATGGAAAGCTGCTATAAACACGCAACTTCCCCATGTTGATCATTTTTTCATACTCGCGAAGGTTTTAAAAGTTTTTCGTGTGAAATTCAATCAGTGCAGTAGTTGAACTTCCTGCTGTTTTCACATTGAACTTCTGTGACATATTTTCGTTTGTAATTTTCTCATCCATTTCGTCAGTGTTACACAAATGATATTGTTTTTGTACAAACCTCTCTCACAATATTTCTTTTAACTTTCTCCGACCGAGGACTTGAACTTACACAAATGATATTCCTGCCGTTTTGAAGTAAATTAGAGAAATGACGAGATCATGATCTCTGCCTTCATCATGAATGAAAATGCACTGCATGAAGTAGTTGAACTTCTGGGGCATGTCTGTTTGAACTTCACTCTATTTTTGACGTGCTTTTTTATGTGCTGTTTTTTGCACTGCGTGAAGTAGTTGAACTTCTGGGGCATGTCTGTTTGAACTTCACTCTGTTTTGCTTTATTTTATTTTTCTTATTTAAAATACACACAATGTAGTACGTGAACTTCCGGTTGTTATCACTTTGAACTTCTCTCTGGTTTGAGAGAATTATTTTAAAATGCAAAACAACATATTTTTATGTATTTTGGACATCTAAATACACGGGAACCTCTCTCACAAGATTTTTTTTTGAACTTTTCCTCGCCGAGCACTTGAACTTCAAGCAACCATTTTTTTGTTTATGAGTTGTTTTTAAAAGTGCAAAAAATGGTGTTGTGTTTTTTATTTTTTGAACAGGTAAATCCTAAGCTTTAATAAACTCCGAACTTCTCTATTATTTCAATTTGAACTTCACCTTTTTATATTTTGAGTAAAGAATTGTATTCGATTTTTATACCAAAAAAATCGAACATGGAAACACAAGGTGAACCTCTCTCGCAATAATTTTTGAACTTCTTCGGACAGAGCACTTGAACTTCTTTCAACAAACCTTTTAAGCTTTTATTTTTCTATACTTTTATTATCACCTGAAATGCATTCCTTACAATACTTGAACTTCTAGTTGTTTTCACTATGAACTTCTTTCAACAGGTAAGAACTTTTTTAATACATCAACACGTGTTTTAAAAGGTATACATGAAATTTTTAAACCGTTCATCGAAATGTGGCACATAATATACCCGACGGAGAGCTTATGAATCGCAGCAAGTTTTTCATGTAGACATGTGTGACAAATTTGTTGTCGTTTGAGAGCAGTTTTTAAAATGGCAAAACAACATTGTTTTTTGCTTTTTAAAACAACGTGTAAATGAACGACAGACGCCTCATAAATATAATTTTTGAAGGGTGCAGGGTGGAGCACGTGAACTTTTTGCAACAAACCTTTTAGGCTTTTATTTTTGTATGTTTTTTATTCTCTTCTGAAACGAAGTAGTTGAACTTCCCGTTGTTTCACCTTGAACTTCCGTCACGTATTTTTGTTCAACCTCTCTCATAAGAATCTTTTAACTTTCTCAGGTAGAGCACTTGAACTTCTAGCAACAAAAATTTTAGCATTTTCTTTTTCATTCTTTTTTAATACAAAATTCACACCATGTAGTAAGTGAACTTCTACCAGTTATCGATCTAAACTTCTCTCGGTTACGTGAAAATATCCGAGCTTTTATAAACATTGAACCGCTCTACCTTTTTATTTTGAACTTCATTGTTTATTTTTAGAAATGTGAAAACTGGAGGTTTTTTAGAAACATTGAACTTCTTTGTTATGTCGAACTCAACGTATTGGTTTTATTCTTTAGTAATTGGAAAAATCCAAAAAAATTCAAATAAATGTCAAAATGCTCCGCTTTTTCCCATTGAACTTCTTGGTTTATTCATTAGTAACGAGAAATCCCGAGTTTCTTATATACATTGAACTGCTCCGTTTTTTAAAATTGAACTTCTTGGTTTTAATCTTTACTAGTGGGGAAACCTAAGTTTTAACAAACATCAAATAGCTTCATTTTTTAAATTCGGACTTCTTGGTGTTATTCATTAGTAACCGGAAAATTCCTAGCTATATAAACAAAAAAATTGTTATTTCAATGCGAGTTTCTTGGTTTTATTATTAGAAGCAGGAAAATGTTTTTTAATTGAGATTGAACTACTCTGTTATTTTAATTTGAACTTCTTGATTTAATTTATAGAACCGAAATAATCGAACTGTTTATTAAAATCAAACTACTGTGTTAGTTTAATTCGAACTTCTTAGTTTTTTAGAAAATGCGACCAAGAAACAAGTGAATTATTGAACGGTTGATGAAGACCATCTCAAGAAAAAAATCAATAGTGGCAGCAACAACCACTGAATAATCCATCAACTCCCCGTAAAGTTGTTGTAGGTTCTGTACATGTACATATGTAATTTTCTTTTACACATGACAGTAGTATTGCCACTGTCATATTTGTTGGCAATATGGTTTCGAGGCTAAGGAAGGTCATCTCAATAATACACAGGATGTGAGATCGCATACCCCTGATTTGCACCCAAAAAACAACACAAAGATCACACACTCCTTTCCTGAACTTTGACATTCTTTCTGAACCTTATGTGACTTTCTCCCTAACTTTATGGTGACCTTCTCCCTACCTGTGTGGTGACCTTCTTCCTCCATGAAGGAACAAAAGAAATCAAGTTCTTTCACCTAAGGAATAAAATTTTCTTCAATCAGGAACTAAAATCTGTGGACATGTATAAAAAAGCAACATCATTATCTTTTAACCATGGACAGTAGCAAGTTGAAACACAAAAAACAAAGACAATAGCAGCTAAACTCTACCGAGGTGGAGCCTGGCAAAGGGGAGCTGCACCTCTGCTAGGGCCACACCCATGGCACGGGCGAAACATGCGAATTTTTTTCATGTAAAAAAGTCATGCTTTATTACATTTTGGACTTTTGCTTATATTATATATGAACTTCTTTCCTCATTTTTTGAATTGTTTGGTTAAAAAAATTAACTGTTGTTCTGACAAACTTATTTTTGGCATCTATTCGATGAACCTACATGGGCAAAAGGGTTGTTACAGTGGATGTGTTGAACATACACATAGAGAATGGGGAAGGAGTAACAAGTAACAATTTTGCTCATCATTTTGCCCCAGTTGCTTCTGCTGCTGCTGCCAGGGTCATCAGCACAATCCATGTTTCCTGTTAGAGCGAAAAACATAAATTAACATGTGGCATGGTACCACAAACTTTGAATGCCTCCAAATTAGGATTATGGTCTTCACAACAGCAACAAGTGTTGCACCTACCTAGCACCAAGGGAAAGCAAGGAGAGGTGGTCCTCGTGTACACCCTGCAGCTCGTCAGCCACTTGCCACTCATGGTTTCATCAGCTTCCGTTTCAGCTCCAAGCTACAACAAAGAAAGTGCACACACAAGAACGACAGGGTTAATAACATCCATCCATCACCAGCAGCAAAGAAAGCGCCAAATCAAATTGAAACCTAAAAACATCAAGACAGGATCAAATCACACAAATTCAAGAAAAAATTGCAATATTTCTCTTGTCCAAATTAACAAGAGATCTGCCCAGTAAAATAAGCAACTTGTCTATCTAGAGTCTAGACTGTACAGTTTGAAATTCCAATCTTGTCTGTAGAATATTGATAGGAAGGGGGAGGATGGGGAGAAGAGCACACCTAACCTAACCTCGATGGTCATCCATCCCCGTACATATGACATGCAGCCGACCCACTCCTCTGCTGCAGCTACGGCTGCCGGAGCCTGAGGCACTGCATCGACGACCGGCAAGATCGTTTCTGCTGTTCAACTATATGTAGTAGTACAGGGTTCTTGGAAAAGCTAGAACCGTCGAGAAGGGATGACTGCTTGGGAAAGATGCAGTGAAAGATGGACAAATGCCCTTGTCGTTTAACAATCAGTAGTCACATAATAGTCTGTTAAGAATGCTAACAACTCACGCCATCATGCTAAGTAGAAAATTCTTCAATCAACAAGAGAAAATTCTTTTACTTCTAGCCACCTTCACCGTGTCAGATAAGACACTATACTTTACCTAGTGCATGTACTTATCAGGTGCTCCGTATGTTTTGTAGTTCTTTTTTTTGGGACCAGATTTTTGTAACTTATAACTTGTAACTTGTAAGTAAAACAACAAGCATGATCTACTAGACTAATTAATGCCCCTCTTTGCTTCAAGAATGGTGGTGCAGCTGAGCTGACTCAGTAGTGCACATACTTAGGATGATGATCTCGACTGAATATTAGTTAATCAAATAGTAGCTAGGATGAATCGATAAGAAGATGACGTGAAGGACTGGCACCTTGTGGCGCGTACATTGCCTACTTGGTATGATCTATGACAAAGTTTCCTCTGCTCTTGCCAATGCCATCCCGGTCAAAACAAATAAAAGTACGGTTGTGTGTGGTGTGTGGTGTGGTGAACAGGACGGTGGCCGCGGGGGGGGGGGGGGATGGGAGGTGGCCACCTCGACCATGAGAGGGCGCGCGGGAGGAGGTGCCTCTCCTTGGGTAGGTCGGCCGGCTGGAGGAGGTGCGCGGGGCGGCGAGATCCAAGAGGGTGGCGGCGCCCGGGGGAGGGGATCGAGGGAGGTCAAGGTGGGGATCGGGGCAGCAGGTGGGGAGGGGTGTTTTTTTTTCTGTAATCGGTCTGGTGGAGTTTTTGGGAGTTTGGGAACAGCTCCTATATAGGGTTAGCTGTGATCTAAATAGTTATTCTAATTCTGGGATTAAAATAGTATTGTCCTATATATATATATATAACTGTGTTTATCATAGCTTGCCACAAAACCAGTTAAGGCTTGCTAAACATTTAACGGTTTAAAAGTAAGTAAAAAGATTCAAAAGGATATATCCAATTAATCTCGGCCATCAAATCATGTCAATCCAATGATGTAGACTGCTTCAATGTTGAGCGCTCAACACTTTTAGCGTGCGGTTAATTTCATGCCAAATATAATGCTAATCACATAATAACACGCAAAAAATATCATACTTAATATCCACATGCACTTAATATACTTCCAAATTAACGTGCATTGCACGTACACATTGACTAGTATATTCTGGTGAATGAATTAGCACTACTACTAGTAATCATAACCACCTCCCTGAACAACTAAGGCGTATATTTGCACTGTAATTTCATTTAATTTTTATTGTAATTTCAGTAGTGTGCAAGTTGCGAGAGAGGGAGAGACCTTTTGCGCTGTGAACTGCTTGCAACTTTTCTGCTTCTTCTCTTTATTCAGAGTTTGCAACTGAATTACAACGGAACCGCGGAGCTCGTGCGAGTGGTGGACACCGCCATCCCAGCGTCCCTCGCGCTTCGCCCGCCATGGCGCCTTGACTGTGCACTCGTGCCATCCCACGATCGGGTCAGGGCGCCGCTAAAAACTCTAACCAAACTGAGTCACTGCTTGGGTTATCTGACGAAACTGAAAATATCGACACCTAAAACCCTAAACCTAAACATTGAAGTTTACCCAACAATCACCCCCTAAACTGATTGTTCAGGGCGTCGCCTCGATCATGCCGATGCTTGAGCGTAGCTGCTGCAGTTGAACACGACCGAGGGGCTTGGTGAGCATGTCTGCAAGCTGAAACTCTGTTGCCACATACTCGAGTTCAATCTTCTTCATCTCCATGAAATCTCTAATGAAGTGTTACCTGAGCTCAATGTGCTTCGATCCGTCGTGCATCACATGATTCTTTGCAAGAGAAATCATGGATTTATTGTCGACCTTGAGTCCTACTGACTTTTCCTCCTCTTCTCTGAACTCGCCGAGCAGGAGCGCGAGCCAGATTCCTTGGCAAGCCGCTGTTGTTGCCGTGACGTATTCTGATTCGCAGCTAGAGAGTGCCACAATCTTCTGCTTCTGTGACTGCCAGGTTATCACCCCTCCTCCGAGCAAGAATAGGGTGCCGGAGGTGCTCTTGCGTGTGTCCACGTCACCGCCTAGGTCACTGTTGCTGTACCCGGTGAGTTCAGGCTCACCATCTCCTCTGCCGTACTTGCAGCCTAGATGCAGAGTGTCGGCGATGTACCTCAAAATGTTCTTGACGGTGGTGCTGTGCTCTTCAGTTGGCGCCTCCATGAAATGTGAAACATACCTGACCGAGAAGGTCAGGTCAGGGCACGTGTGCACCAGGTAGCGTAGGCTACCAACGACGCTGCGGTACTTCGTTGTGTCCACTGGTGGCGCCGTGCTCTCCTTTGATAGCTTGAAACGGGGCTCCATGTGGGTGTGACAGGGTTTGCAACAGCCATGCCTCCAGGAGTTTGCGTGCGTACGCGCTCTGAGTAATGACAATGCCATCCTCACTCTGTTTCACTTCAATTCTGAGATAGAAACTCAGCAGACCCAGATCAGACATCTTGAACAGCTTCTGCATCTCTCCTTTGAACTTGGTGATCTCTGCTGCGTCGGATCCGGTGATTACCAGGTCGTCCACGTACACGCCCACGATGAGGCGTGTGGTCACCGTGCCCCGCGCATACACCGCATGCTCTGACGGGCAACGCATGAACCCCAGCTTGCTCACACAGGTGTCCAGCTTGGTGTTCCACGCCTGAGAGCTTGCTTCAGACCGTATAGAGCCTTGTTCGGGAGCAGGACAAGATGCTCCTTGTCGGTGACAACAAACCCCGACAGCTGCTGCACGTAAATTCCTCGTGGAGTTCACCATTCAGGAACGCCGATTTGACGTCCATGTGATGAACGACCCAGCCCGCCTTCGCCGCGAGCGCTAGCAGCACCCGTACTGACTCAAGACGCGCCACTGGGGCAAACACCTCGTCATAGTCGATGTCGTGCTGCTGTACATAGCCCTTCGCCACGAGCCGAGCCTTGCGCTTGAGCACCTCCCCGCGCGCGTCCTTCTTGACCTTGTAGACCCACTTCAGGCCTATGGCACGGGGCCCTGGAGGGAGCGATGTGACCTGCCATGTTTGATTCACTACAAAAAAAGACACATCCTTGACATTTTGGACCGAACGGAATTTTTTTCTGTCATACTTATGACACTTCTATGACGATAATTGTGACAAAACCCGGTATCATCATAGATGTGGTGGGGTCCTACTTACAAAAAATCATGACAGTAAATGGGCTTTTCGTCCCGGGCGGGCCGGAGATGCAGCTGCATGACATTCTTTGGGCCGTCCATGACGGAAAAAACCATGGTAGAAGCAAGGGCGAGGAAAATATTAGGGTGTTCCCGATTACGGTGGGTGGTCGGGGTCGAGCGATGCGCGTTTCTCTCGTACACGCACGCGCGTGGGTGCAAGGCGTTGGGCTCTAACTGAACCCGAGCGATTGCACTGCAGGCTACGCGTTATTGAACCCGAGCGATCGATCGATGGCTGTTAACTGAACCCGAGCGATCAATCGATGGCTACTTCTGCTAATTTGAAGCCGATCGATGCTGCCTCTGGATGAACAGTGAGCGTTGATGGGGGGTTTGGATGAACAATTCCTGGTGGGGTGGATGAACAGGACCCCGTGGTGTTACCTCTGAATGAATAGTGAGCATTGCTGCGGGGGTTTGGATGAACAGTTCCTGGTGGGGGTGGATGAACATGACCCAGTTGTGTTGCCTCTGGATGAACAGGACCCCTATCGATCGAGCCGGTTGGGGCTGGATAAACAGGACCCCGTGGAGGGCTGGATGAACAGGACCACCCCGTGGAGGGCAGGATGAATAGTAGACGGTGGAGGGCTGGATGAACAGTTGCCCGTGGAGGGGTGGTTGAACAGGAGCCCGTGGAGAGGGCTGGTTGAACAGTAGCCGGTGGAGTAGCGTGCGGTGGAGGATGGATGAACAGGAGCCCGTGGATGAACAGTCGCAGGTGGAGGCTGGAGGAGGTCGACGGTGGATGAACAGTAGCCCGTGGAGGCTGGAGGGGGTCGACGGTGGAGATGAACAGTATCTCGTGGAGACCCATTTTGCGGTACGCCACACCCCTCCCGATGAACAGGACCCCCATTTCGACCGTAGTGCTCCAACACAAGTCCGTCTCCTCCGTTTTGCAGTACGCCACACCCTCCCGATCAACAGGACCCCTGTTTCGACCGTAGGAGGTCTGTTTCCTCTATTTTGCGGTACGCCAGACCCCTCCCAATGAATAGGATTCCGTTTCGAACGTGGCCGGTCGAACACAAGGCCGTTTCCTCCATTCTGCGGTATGCCAGTCCTTGTTTCCATAGGCTGTTCCGTCCAAGCCCTCCCGATGAACACGACGACGCATTTCGTTCCGACCCAGCCGGTTGCCTGCCCATGAACATGATGACGACGTTGGTTTTCTGTTCCGACCCAGCCATGTACATGAGCCCTGGCCATGCGTATGCGCGAGTAGGCGTTCGAGACCCTGCCTGTATGTACGTACGTGGCCGTATTTTCTTTCTTGCACACTAGCCGCTGTACGTACATGTACATGCTACGTGCTCGCCTCTACTACGACACACGCGCGCCTCTACATCGACCAGTATGTACGTACATGTTCATGACCAGAATGACAACGCTACGTACGCTTCGACCAGGTGGGTCCCGACTATCAGGCACTTCCTTGCGTGCGAAGATGTAGCTGGTGGGTCCCAGCAATCAGGGGGTGAATCGTTTTTTTTGCCTAGACGCACTTCCTTGCATGCGAAGATGTAGCTGGTGGGTCCCAGCAATCAAGGGGAAACATTTTTTTCGTGAAATACGGTGGCCCGTCCGGTGGGTCCCCGTTGTCAGGTGGAGGAATAATTCTTTTGCGCGTAATAAGGAGGCACTTCCTTGCTGCGACCGTGGACCCAGTTGTCAGCCTCTCCATGTATAGTCCAGGTCCGATGGAAGCCGTTCCTTGACCATGTTGACCATGCCACACCGAGAGCACCAGGGCGGTGGACGACGGCGAGGCCTAGGAAGGGGACGACGCGGAGCCGGGGAAGACGCGGCAGTGGAAGCCCGCGTTGAGAGGAGTACGAGGGTTCACTAGTTCGGCTGCGGTGTGAGGCTGCCATCGCTATAGGGCCTGGCCAGAGGTGGGAATAGTAGGGGGTCATGAGGCCTCCATGGCAGCACAGCCGGCCATGGGAGGCAGGAGCATGCGGCACGACCGGCGCTGCTTTGGGCGGCTGGAGCAAGAAGACCAGAGGTTGAAGAAGCACTACGACCATTGGATGGACATCGTACGGTCACTGGATCTAGAATCGTTCATATTGACTAAGTTGACAAAGCACTCTGTCCCCGTTAGCTTAGTAGGCCCACAAGTCAGCCACCCACCAAGGTGGGTCCCAACTAGGAGGGGGAGTATTCATTTTTTTGTGCGTAATAAGGCAGCACTTCCGGTGGGTCCGAGCTGATAGCGGGGGGAACATTTTTTTGCGAAATACGATGGCTCGTCCGGTGGGTCCCAGCATTCAGGGGGGAAACGTTTTTTCGCCAAATATGGTGGCCCGTCCGGTGGGTCCCTGCTGTCAGGTGGAGGAATAATTATTTTCCGCGTAATAAGGAGGCACTTCCTTGCGGCTGTCGTGGAACCAGCTGTCAGCCTCTCCACGTATAGTACTCTTTCGATGGAAGTTGTTCCTTGACCATGTTGACCACGCCGCGCCGAGAGCACCAGGGCGGTGGACGACAGCGAGGCCTTGGAAGGGGACGACGCGGAGCCGGGGAAGACGCGGCAGTGGATGCCCACGCGTAGAGGAGTATGAGGGTTCACTGGTTCGCTGCGGTGTGAGGTTGCCGTCGCCGCAGAATAACAAGGGGGTGTGGGTGAGTAGAGGGATGGCCTGGCCAGCGGTGGGAGTAGTAGGGGCGGTGAGGCCTCCGCCACATCGCAGCCGGCCACGGGAAGCAGGAGCACGAGGCACGACCGGCGCTGGTTTGGGCGGCTGGAGCAAGAAGACCAGAGGTTGAAGAAGCACTACGACCGTTGGATGGACATCGTACGGTCACTAGAGCTAGAATCGTGCATATTGATTAAGTTGACAAAGCCCTCCGTCCCCGTCAACTTAGTAGGCCCACAAGTCAGCCTCCCACTATACTCGGTCCTAGCTAGCAGGGGGAGTATTCAAATTTTCTGCGTAATAAGGATGCACTTCCTTGCGTGCGAAGATATAGCTGGTGGGTCCGAGCTGTCAGCGGTAGTAACATTTTTTTCATGAAATACAGAGGCCCTTTTGGTGGGTCCCAGATGTCAAGTGGAGGAATCATTATTTTGCACGTAATAAGGAGGCATTTCCTTACATGCGGCCGTGGACCCAGCTGTCAGCCTCTCCACGTACAGTCCACTTCAGATGCATGTCGGTCATTGACCACGTTGACCAGGCCACGCCGAGAGCACTAGGGCGATGGATGACGGCGAGGCCTAGGAAGGGAACGACATGGAGGCAGGGAAGACTCGGCAGTTGTTTCCCACGTGGAGGGGAGTACGACTGTACGAGGGTTTACTGGTTCGTCTGTCGTCGCCGGAGAATAACAGCAGGTGTGGGTGAGTAGAGGGATGGCTAGGCCAACAATGGGAGTACGGTGGGGCGGTGAGGCCTGCACGGCAGCACAGCCGGCCGCGGGGAGGAGGGAGCAGGCAGTCTCGCCGGTGCTTGTTTGAGCGTCTGGAGCAGGAAGAGCAGAGATTGAAGAAGCACGACGGCCGTTGGATGGACATCCAACAGTCACTGCTTGTGCGTCAACCTTTTTTTTAGGAAAGCCTCAAATCTGTGGAAAACAGCATATAACCCATCTGCCATTATTTCTAATAATTTACAACCCATTTTCTAATTCTTAAGGTTTTTCTGGAGCCCATATTCTTTTTTTAGCATTACAGCTCATATTGTGGCCACGGTTAAAAAATTATACGAAATTTTGCATATTTTGGTGCGGTCCGAACTGTTTTTAATCCCGAAATTTCGAGTCACATTCAAACTGATTTTAAAAATAAATGTATATCAATATAAAATCCAACAAATTGTCCACACATAAAAATTAATGCAATTTAAAATCTCAAAATGAAAAAAAATAAATTTGAAACTAATTACCGGTTTGATGTGTTACATTCCATTTCTCATTACTGATAGGCCATTTTCTCGTCCAGCGGAATGAAGCTCTCCTCATCTTGAAAGATTTGCAGCCCAACAGACCTGACAAAGCGATTTACTTGGCAAATCACAAAAATAGGGCTAGCCATTTTTAGAAAAAAAACTACTAGGCTGGTATGTGGTAAACATAAAAGAGAAGGTTGTCTAGGCAGGCCAGAGTGCCCCACACAGCCCAGTTGACACCCTGCTTCCGTCCCAAAAACAAATTAGATAAATGCCACTCCAATTATGGCGATTCATAAAAATGCCACTGCAATTTCCAAACTTTGAAAAATGCCATAACTTTGAAATGCCATTTTGAATGGCGTTTTTCAAAGTTTGGAAATTGCAGTGGCATTTCTCAGAAACACCAAATTTGGAGTGGTATTTATCAAATTAACCCAAAACAAAAATAACTAGGTGAGCTGCTGGGTCCCTGGTGTTAGCCGCTCGTTGTGCAATTCTCTCGTTTATTGACTATGTTGACAATGGCATGGGACCCAGATGTCAGAAATCCATTAGGAGGAGCCATTTCTTTATTGGCTTGAAATAAGGAGGCTCTTGCTTGCGTACTGCCATGACCTTGGCGGGTCCCTGCTGTCATCCTCTCCACGTACAATCATCTCCTGATTGTGTACATGTCAACTTGGTAGGCCCACAAGTCAGCCTCTAAACCTGTGGAGGACAAATACAACCCATTTAAAAAAATAGCCCATTCCATACGTTCAAATGGAAAGTTCAACATTCAGAGCAAAGTAACAGGTCTGATCCACATATAGAGTACTGAACTTCCATGTTGACAACCATCATAGCCAAGTTAACTATCTACTCCCACTAATACTCTAGTAGCGTACAAGTACTAACTTACTCTTAGCTAACTAGACGATGCCGGCCGCCATCTGAGGTACACGCTAAACACCGGCACCGGCGTCCTCCGCCTCGCCTCGGACTGGCCAGAGGTGCGATAGGGCGTGTTGGCCCTTTCCATGCCGGCGTGGTCCACCAAAGCTTCGGCTTCTAAGCGGAAACCCACTTGACGAGCTGGTAGTAAAAATCAGCGTCGCGAACGCGTGCGTGCCCGACAGCCTCCAGGGCTATTTGTCGGGCGCCGGCCTCCACGTAGTCGGCCCAGTTGCGGGCGCTCTGCTCGCGACTCAGAGCGTCGGTGCGCAGCTGCTCCATGTCCCGCTGGCGGCGCAGATCGGTGATACGCTACTCCTCCGCCAAGTGGTCGCGCTCCAACAACTCCTGCTCCTCCGCCAGGCGGTCGCGCTCCAACAAGTCCTTGATCTCCGCATTGCCATCTAAAGACCAATAGAATGCTTCCTCCCTTTATCTTCCTTCCGGCGAAAAACCGAACACTAGTTCCGGCGGTGACCGCCTCCGGCCTCGCCTATCGCGGACGGGCGGGGGCATGGCGGACGTGGCGAGAGCGAGGATAAGTGGCGAGTGACGTCGGGCCGGTGGGGGCTTATGAGGATAGGGCGAGTTGTTTCACAGTGCCACCATAGAAGGATGGGAAATAGTACTTATAGGCGGAAGGTAGCGCGACGATCATCAGAATTCAATGCATAATTAAGCAGGCATGGCTTAGCGCGCCAGCTTACCATGGAAAACTAGAGAAACTGAAATTCTGACTGTGCCGTCCCGTCCGTGCTGGGTCGCACGTCGGCATGACGGTCAAACGAGTGGACTCGAATCATCTCCCTCCTTCTCAATAATGATTCCACGGATTTAAAAGGCCCGCAACAATTAAAGCACATCTTTTTCGCATCAACTAGCTGCCTTAATTAAAGCCGGCCGCATGTAGGCACTCAAAATCGCTCGCAGCCAGTACGCGGAGAAGCATGCAACGAGTCGCAGCCGAGGGCATTAGTTGATGAACTTTAGCTGGGAGATAAGGCATTTGCGAACATTTTCGTTGGTAGTTTCTTCAGATTCGCATGGCATTTTCTTCAGAGTAGCTTGTCAGTTTCTTCAGAGGTAGGCATTTTTATTCAAAAAACTGCCACTTCGGATCTTGCGTCGCAACTAAAATTGCGAGGAGCGCATTAGTAGGCTAGCTAGTGATCGATCAGTAACTTGTAAACACTGAGCGAACAGATATAAGGATCTATTAATGCATCTCAATGATTCACAGATCATATACAAATATGTAGCTCCAAAAGCAATGATCAGCCACAACTAAAACCAACTAGTACGATTCCCATACATAAGATCAACATGTTAATGCATCTCAATGATTCACAGATCATATACAAATATGTAGCTCCAAAAGCAAAGATCTTGAAAAAACATATGTTCTTCCTACTAACATGGATGCTTCTCTTGGCCAACATTCAGTACAGACTGAAAGACAAATTTGTTTGTGAAGTCTACAATTCCTCTTGCAAACGTAAGTGGTTTCACCAATAGCTGGAACCATGAGAATGAACCACACATGATGGAGGAACATCCACTGCAATATGATTTGGTCTTCTCTCGATCACGCGACGAGACTATTTTCGGAATACAAACTTTAACTTAGGCAAAATGATGCCCATTGTATAATCAAACCAAAGCAATGAAGCACCTAGTGTTGGCCAATAAATAGTACAGTACTACTTTTTCTGCAGTCCATGAAGTGACTATCCAATCTTTCCGTGTCTATTTTCAAATGGCACTACATGTAGTGACTATACTATTGTCTAGTGCAGTTCAACCAAAATTGTGGTCACTTTGTGTGTTTGCCAAATAGCAACGGGCAGGCATCTCTATCTGCACAAATATCAAGCAGCTAGTAAACATATACCCCACCTTGTGTTTTCGGTTTAAACATGTCTCTTCCGCTTAGCATCTGTCATGTTTTGCACAGGACAATTTAATACAGTCATGTTTTTCCCTAGACAATTTCATACTGAATTGATTTGCTTGTTCAGAGTAGAAATATAGCACCTATTCTTCATCAGACCAAGGATATCCATGTTCACAGTGATGGAAGAGGTGAAATCGATACAGCCGAAATTGAGCATCCAATCATTGAATCATGTCCTGCACCTCCAATGTAGGTCCACCCTGCCAATAAATTCACATGCAAACCACTAGTATTACTATCTAATGACAGTACAAAAAGAGTAGCAAGATAGTAGCAAACCATGTACCTTCTTAATGAACAGCTCATAGTGCCACCAATTGGATATAAAGGTTTGGAAGAAAACATGCTCCTAATGTTGAACCAGTTGGACTTTTTGTGCAGTTCCACTAAAATCGAGCATCCCTGTTTGCATAAATATTGAAAGTGTGATTACTATCAAAGTGGCACTAGTTGAAGCATAGACTCACAAATATAAGCATTCCAATTTCTTAATGGGAAAAGGTAGCAAGACTGTTTCTAACCACCTATTTGAAGGAATAAATAAGGCAACAACGGCTGATGTCAGAAAGACATATATAGTTCTTTCTTAAAGAATGATCGATTCCTGACCTTTCCTCTTCTTTTAAGCATATTTTGTGCAGTTCAACTAAAATAAAATGCCATTACCGCCTTGACAATTCAGTGACACTGTACAAAAGGAAATGACTTAACATTACATCATGATGTCAGGTATGTAGTCGACAGGCATTAGAGACAAACTTACAGACCTCCTCCGATAACATAATGAACATTAATTTTAACAAAGGTGTGACTAGCTTTACCGGTATAATTTGAGTGAACTCCACACCATATGTTCCTTAATATAAGTTGTTTTCACGGTTCAGTTTAAAGTACCCAAACGTCTAGTATTTAGAAAAATAGGTAGTAGTTTTCTTGAGCACATATCTGAGAAAGCTTGCCACACTTTATTTATGCCCATACGCTAATGCAACACCATTCGAAATTTCGAATATACACTAATCCAGTGGCTAGTGCAACAGTAGAGTAGTTATTTTATTACAGGGTACAGTACAATGGTTTTACTAAACAGATTTCAATAAACTCTGGCACTGGAAGATTTCTATAAGAATTAACAATACAAAATGTAAGGGTAACACGTTTCAGCATTGGTATACTAGTTGTGCATGAGCATTAAACCAAATACAAAAGTCTGAAGGTAACTAGCATTATTAACTAATGACAGTATAAAAATTGCAAACCATGTACCTCCAAGGTAAATATCATTTCGAACTCGGGGGGACCTTAAAAATTGATATCCCAATCTTGATAATCGATCAAACACAAAAACTTGATCGAACGAATCAAGAGAACAGCCGGAGGAGGAGGTCCCCACTCTTGACCTTTCCTCTTGTCTTCATAATTTTTTGTGTAGTTTAACCAAAATAAAATGACATCAGCGCCTTGGCATTTTGGTGACACTTTACAAAAAAATTAACTTATCTCATGAAAGTGAGGTATGTAGTCTATAAGCATTAACAGTGCAAAAATTTGAAGGTAGTAACAAGTTTCATCGTTAGTATACTGGCTGTGCAACAGCATTAGAATGCCTTAGCTGAAAAATATTTAATACATCCACAATTAACAGCTAACCCTGAAATAATCCAGTGACATTAAATGGCATTGCTTAAATTTATCGGTGGCATTAGACTGAGTGCGGCATTAGTTAAATGTGGCATCACTTTAGCAGTAGCATTGCTTGACTTGACTGCTGGCGTTATACTAATAGCAAAAAAGTGACAATAAGAGCATGGGAGGCCCATTCAGACAGTGGGCGCACTAGTACGATGTACCTCCATGGATGCATAGAGTGGTGAGGGAGGTATGGTTGCCCAGAGCAACAAATATCCAGGCAGCATATGTGGATTACATCCCTTTTTTGTTATGTTTAGCCACCTTTTCCTATGTGAGGACAACAAACCGATCGACCTGGTCATTCTCTATTGCGTTGTCATGCCTTTCTACCCTTCTTCAACCAAGAGACACGAGACTCGTTCCTTAGCTACTGATTTCCCCTTTTCAACCTAGATGCAGGTTCGATGCCTACTCTCTTGGACAGTACAGTCTCCCTTCCTTTCCTTATTCAACCCAGACATGGATTAGTCTGCATGAAGTAGGGTTTCCTTTAATAGTGCAAATTAAGGTTTTCGTCTGCGTGACCAGGAGAGCAGAGGATAGCAAATTGGGAAGATGGTGGAGTGGAAAAAGATCCACATGCAGCGACATGGCAGATGGGGTAATAGAACAAGGGTATGGTTCGAAAAGAGATAGCATAACTGAGGGTCGGTGAGAAGTGGCTTCGCTCGTGGTCGTCGTCCTCCGCACGCACTACAGTAGCGAGCTTGGGGACAGAGGCCATGCCATGCGGGCGCTAGGTCTGAGAGGACGACCTTGTCGTCGGTGCATGACCTCGCTCGCGGACGACGAGTGCATCAACGCTGCACGTCCTTTTCTTCCCCGGCGGATCTGTGACCACCAGTGAGGAGGGAGAGAGAGGTCGCCTTTTTTAGATCTGGAGAGAGAGAGTGATAGTGTGAGAAGCAAGTGGGCAGCCCTTAGCAAGAAAGCTATGAAGCTCCAGCCTATATATGCTTTTATACTACTAGTACTAGAGGTGGAGTAGTGGTAGAATAGTTTATATTTTCTCTGCAAACAGTACCAGTTAGTCATGCTTCAAAACTGAACGGCACGCCATTACAAAAACAAAGTCGAGAAATAATACGACACTTCGGGCCAACGTGGCCAGATCACATTTTGCACGAGAAATTACACATCATGTTTCATTGACATGTGGTCCCGTTCCAATATGTCAGTGAGACGGCGGCGAGTCCTTTTGTACAATTTCTGAAAGGACGTGTAGGCCATGGCGCCTCTTCATGTACCGTGGCAAACTGGCAACCGTCCACCGATTCTTCGCCTTTCCCTCTCGATTTGGAACTGCTGTCGCATGCTCTTCCTCCCTCCTCCATTTGCCTTCACCCTTCCTTCTGCCATTGTTCGATAGTCTTCTCCATGGAGGAAACAAGCCGGAAACGACCCCATTATTCTTGTCCCGATCTGAAAGATGACGTGGTGGGGGAACTCATTGATCGGTGCGACGTCATCACCTCGGGTAGCATGGCAGGTTCATTCAAGAACATTCTAGACTCAACTAATAACATCATTACAAGGAACCCAAGGGTCCAGGAGCGGTTTGATCTCCCTTATCTTCTTTGCTATAAGCCTGTTCACCTCGCCTTGTGCAAGTTGATGCCGCTTGATAACGATACATGTGATGTCAAGATGCCATCACTTCAGGGTAAGGCCTGGGCTGACGCAAATGGAGATTGGGTTGTTTATATTGGGTACAATTGCGCGTGGGAACTTGTGAATGGGTACACTCGTCAGCGGATTCCACTTCCAGAAATCTCAGAGTGCCCTGAGGTTGAGCACACAGATGATCTACATACGTTCAAATACGATCATGGTGACTGTCGTCTACGGAAGATAGCAATTTGTCGAGTTCCCAACCACTCTTGGAATTACAAGAACTATCAAGTTGTTGCTATCTTCGACAAGCTTGTTGCCTTCCTTTCTGATTCCACGGTCCGTCCATGGATATTGCTCAAAAATCAGTTTATGTACACAAATGAGTACTGTGATGCAATTGAATACGAGGATCTTGTGTTTGCTGCCACCACTCGTGGCACTGTTTTTGCATGGGATCCTTGTAGTTTCGATACATTTGCCTTCCACCGTAATTATAATTGTTTCATCCATATGCATGCGGGTTAGCAAGTTTCCCTTTACTAATTAACCTTCTTCTTGTGTTTCCAAGGTCCTGTGAACATTCCACCACCTATAGTTGAAAAAATTTATAACCAAGGGGGAGATGACGATGGTGATGATCACGAGCATGAGGACGAGCAGAACTTATATACTCAGTGGCGCTTGGTAACTAATTCAGATGGATCACCTCTTCTTGTCTGTATACAGTGCACTGTGATTATTACTACTGAGGTAGAAGGTGTTCTCTCCCATGGTCGCCCTCTCCGGACCTATTCCAACACCCGTTGCAGGGTATTCAGGATGGATACTAGTGTGCTAGCGCCAACACCTTCTCCCTGGTACAGTATTGATAGTCTTGGCGAAAACTCGCTCTTCCTTGGACAAAACTATCCAATGATGGTGAAAGGCGATCCAGCTGCTGTTGACACAATGTTACTACCATTTATGAGAAGCAAATGTATCTATACCTCAGACATTGCGGTGGTTCCCTACCCTAGTCCTGATATATGCCGCTTCAGCCTGGATGATAAGTCCTGCGTTGCTCTCGATATAGACAATAGCTGGCCCTTCCCAGAGGACCTATGGTTCAAAGCAAGCGTTTCCAATGCCGAGGATTGGTTGAGTTGAAGTTCATTTTGTTGCTTGTTATTTGTTGTGTGATGAAAACTTCAGTATTTACTAGAATGTTTTGTTGGAAATAATCTATAATCCAACATGTATCATCGTTGTCGTTGTGTGTTGATGACTTGTTGTATGTAATGAATGGTACATTTGCAAATGCATGTCATAGACTCAATTTATGAATGGTTTTCGAGTCACTTCTTGGAGTGTGAGTACCGTAGTAGTATAGCTAGCATCTGGTTAGTATATGAAGTTGCCACATCACATAGAGCCAACCTAATATTGGAGTACCAGATCTGAGATGCCACGTGTACCAGATGAATGACTCCATGTTCGACCACCATGATGCTAGGTGCGAGCCGAGGAACACTGTTGGAGAGACCCCACTCATAATTTTCCTACATTGGTCGTTTGATTCATAGGATAGAATGCTATAGGATTTTTTTCCTATGTAATCGTGTTTTAATTGGCAATCTAGCATCCACTCCAACTTTTGTTTCACTTCCTTTGATCCTACGGAGAGAGTACTTGCTCTAAATGATGTGCCGCTGCAAGAGCCGCCTATATTAATTAACCATGCTCTAAAAAGGTGGACCAACTTTGGCTATAGTAGTACTGTACTAGGTTAGTAGGTGACCTTGCGCTCGGCTCTTCTCCTCTTCCGGAAGTCGAACAATAATGATGGTACTACTTCTGGCAATCTGACACCAAATGAACTGCTGCACATCCACCACTTGTAAGCAAAAGTATCCCCTCGTGCTGCGAGCCACCGCGCACGCGTTGGCGAGGGAGAAGGCATGGTAAGCAAGCTTCTCGTCGTTCTATGAGTTGACGAGACACATCAAAGTTATGTATTTATTAGTACTCTCTTCAAAGAGGGCCGACCATGTCCATGGCTACCATCCCGTGCTCTGTCATTGAGTATGTGCACTATTCACGTGCCATCGAGGAGAAAAAATATTGCGTAGTACTAGGTGCCATCGAAGTGCACGACTCACTTACGCACTGCATATCTCCATTTTCTTGCATGACACGCCACCTTGATGCTAGATGTCCTGCGTGTCATGGAGGCATATAGTATGATTTTGTAAAATGGAGACATATAGATGTCGTGCGTGCCGGCAACAGGATGAACAATGCTCATGTCTTAAACGAAAGAGTGGAAGGACATAGATTCCCGATGACCGAGAAGGAGCTACAAACCTCGGGGTGGAGCGTCTGCCCTCATAATATTTTATATTATTCAGCGATATAAAATCAACCAAATCTCTCCATGTTCCTATACCATTCTAGTACTATGAGAATAACTTTGAACGTAAGCCATTGATTCACTCTATCCAATGGTCATAGTTGGAAAATCCAAACAAAACCAAGCATTGGATCAACTATTTTTTCGAGATCAACTCTTTTAGCACTTAGATTGTTGCCGCCTGCCCACCTAGCCCACCTATATATCCGCTCACGTGTGATGACCACAGGAGCTATCCACTTAGATTGTATGTTAAAAAAATAAAGGTCGATAACTAATGCGGCACCTCGAGCCAACGCGGCCAGATCGCATTTTGCACGAGAAATTACACACCAAGTTTCATTGACATGTGGTCCCGTTCCAACATGTCAGTGAGACGATGACCAGTCCTTTTGTACAATTTCCGAAAGGACGT
Source organism: Triticum urartu (assembly GCF_003073215.2). NCBI lineage: Eukaryota > Viridiplantae > Streptophyta > Magnoliopsida > Poales > Poaceae > Triticum > Triticum urartu. The sequence continues at coordinate 285,247,545 of NC_053026.1, forward strand.
GTAGGCCGGGGCGCCTCTTCGTGTACCGTGGCAAACTGGCAACCGTCCACCGACTCTTCGCCTTTCCCTCTCGATTTGGAACTGTTGTCGCACGCTCTTCCTCCCTCCTCCATTTGCCTTCACCCTTCCTTCTGCCATTTGTCGATCGTCTTCTCCATGGAGGGAACAAGCCGGAAACAACCCCGTTATACTTGCCCTGATCTGAAAGATGACGTGGTGGGGGAACTCATTGATCGGTGCGACGTCATCACCTCGGCTAGGATGGCAGGTTCATTCAGGAACATTCTCGACTCAACTAATAACATCATTACAAGGAACCCAAGGGTCCAGGAGTGGTTTGATCTCCCCTATCTTCTTTGCCGTGACCCTGCTGACTGGAGCGGGGATGAGGGAAGCCTCGCCTTGTGCAATTTGATGCCACTTGATAATGATACATATGATGTTAAGATGACATCGCTTGACGACAAGGTTTGGGCAGGCGCAAATGGATATTGGGTTGTTTATATTGGGTACAATTGCGAGTGGGAACTTGTGAATGTGTACACTCGTCAGCAGATTCCAGTTCCAAAACTCTCCGAGTGCCCTGAGGTTGAGCACACAGATGATCTATGTACGTTCAAATATGATCATGGTGATTGTCATCTACGGAAGATAGCAATTTCTCGAGTTCCCAACCACTCTTGGAATTACAAGAACTATCAAGTTGTTGCTATCTTCGACAAGTTTGTTGCCGTCCTTCATGGTTCGACTGGATGGATATTGCTCAAAAATCAGTTTCTATACATGGATGTGTACTGTGATGCAATTGAATACGAGGGTCTTGTTTTTGCTGCCACCACTCGTGGCACTGTTTTTGCATGGATCCTCGTAGTTTCGGTACGTTTGTCTTCCACCGTAATTATAATTATTTCATCCACATGCATGCGAGTTAGCAAGTTTCCCTTCTCTACTAATTAACCTTCTTCTTGTGTTTCCAAGGTCCTGTGGACATTCCACCACCTTTACTTGAAAATTTTTATAACCAAGGGGGAGATGAGGACGAGGAGGGCCGATATACTCAGTGGCGCCTGGCAACTTCCGATGGATCACTCCTTGTTTGTATACAGCCCAGTGATGATGTTACTACTAAGGAAGCAGGTGTTGTCTCCCATGGTCGCACTCTCCGGACCTATTCCAACACCCGTTGTATGGTATTCGGGATGGATACTACTATGCTAGCGCCAACACCTTCTCCCTGGTACAGTATTGATAGTCTTGGAGCAAACTCGCTCTTCCTTGGAGAAAACTATCCAATGATGGTGAAAGGCGATCCAACTGCTGTTGACACAACGTTACTACCATTTATGAGAAGCAACTGTATCTATACGTCGGACATTACGGTTGTTCCCTACCCTGGTCATGATATAGTAGGTCGCTTCATCCTGGATGATCAGTCCTGCGTTGGTCTCGAGATTGACAGTAGCTGGCCATTCCCAGAGAATCACTTGTGGTTCAAAGCAAGCGTTTCCAACGCCGAGGATTAGTTGAGTTGAAGTTCATTTCATTGCTTGTTATTTGTTGTGTGATGAAAACTTTAGTATTTATAATGTATCCTCGTTGTCGTTGTGGGTTGATGACCTGTTGTATGTAATAAAATGATATGCCCGTGATAAACTTACTAAATTTATGAATGGCTTTCGAGTCGCTTCTCTGAGTGGGTGCTGCGACGAGGCAAAAAATATTTTCTGAATACATAATTGTATGTGCATTGCAAAAGGTTATTGGATGAGGCCAATCAACAATAGTACACTATTTGTACTAGCTTCACATGCTACACTATCTCTATGTCTACGCACGTAATACAACAAGTTTTAAACTTGAGGCCAGCCACCCATCCTCACAAAGAACACTTTTTAACCTAGCACAGACTCCAGGAAATTTGGCCACAGTGTGAGGTGGGCCATATGTTAATGTGTTCGCTGTACGTAACCAGCAGATCGAATCCTCGATACTACTACTATAAGTAGTAGGAGTAGTAGGGTGGCATGGGACAGAACAAGCATTCACGTCCAGGAGTACGGCACACGCCACCAGCATGACTTCCATCTGACACAATATTTGTTGGAGTCTGTGCTACAACAATCTCTTCAACCTCGTCGTTTCTCTAACTCAGCCATCGCGCGGCGGGCGAGGTGGGGGTTTGCCGGTAGTCGGTTTCCTCAACTACGGTCCCACTTGTAAGGCCAACTCCAATGCACGACCCCAAACGGACCTCCGGTTTGCCCGGATTCTGTCCGTTTGGGTAGGGCAATGGGGTCGTGTCCGGGCCATTTCTCGGATGCGGCGGCCGTGCGCCGAACGTGCGGACGCATCCCGGCCGTGTACATTTTTCTTTGCAAACACATATCTTTTTTTCATCATTGATTTTTTGTTACATGGAAATACATCACCAAAATTTTGACTAGAAAAACAAGAACCACAAGAATACATTTTGGAAGATATCCAACTTCCATAATTGCTCCTGTAAGTTGGATTAGTGCCTTCTCGATGCATTCATTGTTGATCTGCGGAGGCTCGTTCCTGCGTGCTTCTTTCTTCTTCAAGTGTAAATAAGTAGACGTGTCTAGCCTCTATTCTGTCAACAAGTGCACTAGTCTCATCTCTAAGCCTCTATGCTAGCTAAAAGTGCTAGAACATCTACTAAATTGTGCTCTATCAATATATCGTTGTACTCTTCTTCCCAATACCAAAACTTGCATCCATTCTACACAATAAAATTTTAAGTTAGCACAACTAGTCTAATCCGAGAGCACAACCGAAGATTTGGTCGAGTTCTTCCTCCTTTTGCCGACAAGTGGGACATCCAGCATCCAGGTCGTGTCACGCAAGAAAATAGAGTGGTAGTTAAAGCCATGTGATGTGCATCTTGGGTTAAATTGTAAATAGAATCTTACTACTCCTGAGTAACTCCAAAATCGGCCATCGAAGATCTTTATTGGATTTGTTTTTCATCACCAGCACGTCAAGGTGAAAGATGTGCAGGTTCAGTGGGTCCTCTTGCGTTTTCACTGACATGTGGGACCGCATATGAGCAAACAGACGATGGGCTCCGCACGTCTGCTGGCTGGCTGAGAAGAGAGATAGAGGAGGGCTGAGCACGGACTCCAGGAAATTTGTTCTACGTAACCAGCACCTCGATGTAGTGGGGTGTCATGGGCCATAACTAGCATTCATGTCTAGCAGTACCGCACACGCCACCCACATGAGTCCCATCTGACACCAATTGTCTTGGAGTCCGTGCTACAACCATCTCTTCTCCCTCCTGTTTTCTCAGCCATCGCGCGATGGGCGGGGTGGGGGTTTGCCGATAGTCAGTTTGCTCAACTGCGGTCCCACTTGTAAGTGAAAATGCAACACATCACGCATTCCCCCTTGAGCGGCGTGCCAGACGAACCGTGTGGGGGTGCGACGTGAACACGGCAGGCTTTTCCTTTTGAACTTGTAACTTGTAAAATTTGGTTATGCTCCATGGTGCGGCCGATAGATAGAAATAACTATTTTCCCTAGAGTAATGAGAAGTTTGGTTCTGGCACGGTTTATGCATGGAGTACGTAGGAAAATTATGAAGTTGACGCGAAAGGTAAGATAATTACTAGTAGTATGATACGTCTCCGTCGTATCTACTTTTCCAAACACTTTTGCCCTTGTTTTGGATGCTAACTTGCATGATTTGAATGGAACTAACTCGGACTGATGCTGTTTTCAGCAGAATTGCCATGGTGTTATTTTTGTGCAGAAATAAAAGTTCTCGGAATGACCTGAAAATCAACGGAGAATTATTTTGGAATATATAAAAAATACTGGAAGGAAGATCGACATCAGGGGGGCCTCCACATGTCCACGAGGCTGGGGGGAGCACCCTACCACCCTGGGCACGCCCCCTGCCTCGTGGGCCCCATGACGCTCCATCGACGTCAACCTTGACTCCATTTCACTTTGGGGGAGAAAAAAACCAGGGAGAAGGATTCATCGCATTTTACGATATGGAGCCGCCGCCAAGCCCTAAACTCTCTAGGGAGGGCTGATCTAGAGTCCGTTCGGGGCTCCGGAGAGGGGAATCCGTTGCCATCGTCATCATCAACCATCCTCCATCACCAATTTCATGATGCTCACCGCCGTGCATGAGTAATTCCATCGTAGGCTTGCTGGACGGTGATGGGTTGGATGAGATTTATCATGTAATCGAGTTAGTTTTGTTAGGGTTTGATTCCTAGTATCCACTATGTTCTGAGATTGATGTTGCTATGACTTTGCTATGCTTAATGCTTGTCACTAGGGCCCGAGTGCCATGATTTCAGATCTGAACCTATTATGTTTTCATAAATATATGAGAGTTCTTGATCCTATCTTGCAAGTCTATAGTCACCTACTATGTGTTATGATCCGGCAACCCTGAAGTGAAAATAATCGGGACCACTCCCGGTGATGATCGTAGTTTCAGGAGTTCATGTATTCACTATGTGTTAATGATTTGGTCCGGTACTCTATTAAAAGGAGGCCTTAATATCCCTTAGTTTCCAATAGGACCCCGCTGCCACGGGAGGGTAGGACAAAAGATGTCATGCAAGTTCTTTTCCATAACCACGTATGACTATATTCGGAATACATGCCTACATTATATCAATGAACTGGAGCAAGTTCTATGTCACCCTAGGTTACGACTGTTACATGATGAACCGCATCCGGCATAATTCTCCATCGCCGATCCATTGCCTACGAGCTTTCCACATATTGTTCTCTGCTTATTTACTTTCCCGTTGCTATTACTATCATCACTACAAAATACCAAAAACATTGCTTTTACTACCGTTACCACTACTATCATATTACTTTGCTACTAAACACTTTGCTGCAGATATTAAGTTTCCAGGTGTGGTTGAATTGACAACTCAGCTGCTAATACTCGAGAGTATTCTTTGGCTCCCCTTGTGTCGAATCAATAAATTTGGGTTGAATACTTTACCCTCGAAAACTGTTGCGATCCCCTATACTTGCGCGTTATCAAGACTATTTTCTGGCGCCATTGCCGGGAAGCATAGCTCTACTCTTTGAGTCACTTGGAATATATATCTACTTATCATTATGAAGAACTTGAAAGATCCAAGAACTAAGATCTATCCCTCAACTACGAGGGGAGGTAAGGAACTGCCATCTAGCTCTGCACTTGATTCACCTTCTGTTTTGAGTAAACTTGCGACACCTACACCTGCTATTCGTTTTGATATGTCGCATGTTATTAATGATGCCACTTTTGTTATGCATGATACTTATGGTGAAACTACTTCTATGCTTGATACTACTGTGCCACTCGGTGAATTTCTTGATGAACAACTTGCTAGGGCTAGAGAGAATGAAATTATTGAAACTGATAATATTGATGATGAAGACTCTCCCCCTAGATATGAATTACCTGTTGTGCCTGAGGGCTATGTTATGGATGAAGAAACTGCTAGAGATTTTCTTGCTTGCAATGATAGGAGTGATCTTAAGAAACTATTAGCTAAGCTGAAACAAAAAACTTTGAATGCTAGAATGAAATATGATCTTGCTTATGCTACTTCACCTATCTTTGTTACTGATAAGGATTATGATTTCTCTGTTGATCCTGAGATAATTACTTTAGTTGAATCTGATCCTTTCTATGGTTATGAATCTGAAACTGTTGTGGCACATCTTACTAAATTAAATGATATAGCTACCCTGTTCACTAATGATGAGAAAACTCGCTATTATTATATCCTTAAATTATTTCCGTTCTCATTAAAGGGTGATGCTAAGATATGATTTAATTCTCTTGACCCTGGTTGTGTGCATAGTCCCGAGGATATGATTTATTACTTCTCTGCTAAATATTTCCCCGCTCATAAGAAGCAAGCTACTTTAAGGGAAATATATAATTTTGTGCAAATTGAAGAAGAGAGTCTCCCACAAGCTTGGGGGAGGCTTCTACAATTACTTAATGCTTTGCCTGATCATCCTCTTAAGAAAAATGAAATACTTGATATCTTTTATAATGGACTAATCGATGCTTCCAGAGACCACCTGGATAGTTGTGCTGGTTGTGTTTTCAGGGAAAGAACACAAGATGAAGCTGAAATTCTATTGAATAATATGTTGACTAATGAAAATAATTGGACACTTCCTGATCCAATCCCTGATCCAATTCCTGAACCAACTCCAAAAAAGGGTATTCTACTTCTCAGTCTTGAAGATATGCAAGAGGCAAAGAAATCTATGAAAGAAAAAGGTATTAAAGCTGAAGATGTTAAGAATTTACCTCCTATTGAAGAAATGCATGGTCTTAATCTGACGCCTGTTGAAGAAGTACATGGTCTTGATAACCCGACATAGGTAGTAAAGGTAAATTCTCTCTATAGATATGATAAAGCTGAAATCCCTCCTACTAAGTTTGCTAGCCCATGCTTGGATGAGTTTGATGACTTTATGGTTAAAAAAGAAAACTTCAATGCTTATTTTGGTAGAGAATTAAAACATAATGCTGATATGCTTGAACACTTGGGTGATTATATGGCTAATATTAAAGGTGAACTTAAACTTATTAGTAACATGCTTCTATGGTTACCACTCAAGTAGAACAAATACTTAAAGCTCAGAATGATTTGCTCAATGAATTGAATAGTAAGAAAAATGATAATGCTGTTAGAGTTATGACTAGAGGTGGTAAAATGACTCAGGAATCCTTGTATCCTGAGGGCCATCCTAAGAGAATTGAGCAAAATTCTCAGAGAAATAATATTGATGTACCTAGTCCTTCTAAAAGGAAGAGAATGAAAAATGATGGGACTTTGCATGCTTCTAGTGAACCTGTTGTTGATACACCTGAGAATCCTAATGATATTTCTATTTCTGATGCTTAAACACAATCTGGTAATGAACATGAACCTAGTTATAATGTTAATGATGATGTTCATGTTGATGCTCAACCTAGTAATGACAATGAAGTAGAGATTGAACCTTCTGTTGATCTTGATAACCCACAAACAAAGAATCAACGTTATGATAAGAGAGACTTTGTTGCTAGGAAGCACGGTAAGGAAAGAGAACCATGGGTTCAGAAACCCATGCCTTTTCCTCCCAAATCATCCAAGAAAAAGGATGATGAGGATTTTGAGCGCTTTGCTAAAATGATTAGACCTATGTTTTTGCGTATGCGTTTGACTGATATGCTTAAAATGAATCCTTATGCTAAATATATGAAAGATATTGTTACTAATAAAAGAAAGATACCGGAAGCTGAAATTTCCACCATGCTTGCTAATTATACTTTTAAGGGTGGAATACCAAAGAAACTTGGAGATCCAGGAGTACCAACTATACCATGCTCCATTAAAAGAAACTATGTTAAAACTGCTTTATGTGATCTTGGAGCCGGTGTTAGTGTTATGCCTCTCTCCTTATATCATAGACTTGATTTGAATAAGTTGACACCTACTGAAATATCTTTGCAAATGGCTGACAAATCAACTGCTATACCTGTCGGTATTTGTGAGGATGTGCCTATTGTGGTTGCAAACGTTACTATTTTAATGGACTTTGTTATTCTTGATATTCCCAAGGACGATAGTATGTATATTAATCTTGGAAGACCCTTTTTGAATACTACAAGGGCTGTTATTGATTGCACCAAAGGCAATGTCACTTTTCATGTTAATGGCAATGAGCATACGGTACACTTTCCGAGGAAACAACCTCAAGTTCATAGTATAAACTCTATTGGAAAAATTCCATCAATTATTTTTGGAGGTTTTGAATTTCCTCTTCCTACTGTCAACAAGAAATATGATATTCTTATTGTTGGGGATGTGCATATCCCCGTTGAGGTAACCTAGTGTTATTCAAAAATTCCCCGGTTCCATGTTACTCGGAATGAGTTTGTTAACAAGACCTGATCAACCTTGTTAGTGGATTCCTTTTGGTGAGCATGAGATGGATGAATTTAGAAAACACAAATCTCTGTACCCTCTTTTTACTTTCTGTTATTTATATTAATAAAGCAAAAATAGTATATTCTGTCTGTTTTCTGAATTATCAATGCAATAAAAATACCTCGAAAATAAAAGTTTTCCAAATGCCTTGAAAATTAAATATGATTTTTTCTGGAATATTTGAGAATATCTGGCACTGAAAACACAGCAGGGGGAGCAAGCACCTAGCCACGAGGGTGGAGGGCACGCCCTACCCCCCTGGGCGCGCGCGCCCTTGCCTTGTGGGCCCACGGTGGCTCCCCTCCACTTATTCCAGCTACCACACACTCCTTCCTCCCACGAACATCACTAGCCAGCTCAAACCCGAGCCCAAGCTCATCTTGCTGCCATTTTCGATCTCCTTGCTCAAAGCACCTCTCACAAAACTGCTTTGGGGGATTGTTCCTTGGTATGTGACTCCTCCAATGGTCCAATTAGTTTTTGTTCTAGTCCTTTATTCATTGCATATTTTTGCTGCTTAGGTGACCCTGTTCTTGAGCTTGCATGTCAAATTTATATGGTCAAAAGTAGTTTTAATGCATGATATATCCTCTAGGCACTTGTAGGAGTAGTTGCTATTAATATGTTGAGTTTGGTTCACTTTTATTTTGAAGTTACTAAAATTTCAGAAATTTTTCAGAGGAAGAAATATGTTTAGGAAAATGTACCAAGGTGGTCCTTCAAGGAAGCAAGGACCCAGGCTCGCAATACGCGATGCCGATGATGAACCACCGAGGGAAGCTCAAGTGTGGGCTTTTGAATGGCCTTTAGAGGATTTTATGGATCGAGCAGGAATCAAGGAAGAATTTAATGCATATGTGCGTAATGCTGATCTTGAGAGCTTCGAGGCAGATAAGTGCCGCCAGTAGCACTATCTCACTGATTCCTTTGTGAGAAGGTTTGAATTTTCATCATCACGCAATTCTCAAACTGTCCTGTTTGATCTTTATGAAAATTCTTATACTATGGACTTAGAGGATTTTAACACTTCTTGCAAACTTCCACAATGGGGTAGTCCTAATGAACCCCGCAAATCTGAATTTAGAGATTTTCTTGCTAGTATAACCGTGGGGGAATCTAGAGACATAACACAAGCTACCACAGAGAGCATTCATTTTCCTGCTATACATTATTTTGCTCTCTTCATAGGTAGATGCATTAATGGTAAAGATGAAGCATGTCACATGTGTGTGCCTAATCTTAGCGTTCTCAAAAGCGTTGTTTTAGGAGATAAACAATACAACTTGGGGGCTATCGTTGCACGTAGGTTGCATAATAATCGTATTCATGGAGATTTCTTTGGTGGAATTTATGCAACCCGTCTAGCTAATTTTCTTGATATACCCATATGTGGGTATGATATTGAGTTGCCTCCTGTTTATTTAGATTATGGGGCCATGGTTCGTCATCAGTTTGTTGAGAGGAACGATCAGTTCCTCTAGTACCGACTAATTTTTGACAGACGACGCACCTATCACGTCGCTCTCCCTGCTCCTACTTTCTTTGACTCTCAGGAAAAATGGAGATATATTATAACCAGGGAGGAGGCGGACGAGTATAAGAGGAGGATGGAGACGGCCCGTCTCCAAGTGGCAGCTCATGAGGCAAGAGCTACTGCATCTCATTACGACCCTAGTTACAACTTTGGATCCGCTAGGCCAGCCGTGGCCATAGACCAACTTAGGCCAAACGCCTAAGCTTGGGGGAGTACGTATTTCTCACCGACATTAAATTCATGTTCACACACTCATTGCTAGTTGTCGGTGCTCATACTTTTTCACTGTATCATCCATGCTAGTTTATTTTCCTTTTTATGCTTTCTTCTTGTGTGTTCAATAAACCTTAAGAAAAACAAAAAATAGTTGTAGCTTTTAATTAGTTTACTTTCCATTCTTGTAGTAGTAATTAAAAAGAAAACCCAAAAAAATTTCTCGTTCTTCTTTTGCTTGTTGGGAGCTTTCCCATGTAAATAGTTTTATTTCTTTCTTGTTCTTTCGGGTCGAGAGGAGAAGACCATAATTGTCAGTGTTCTGGGAACGGGGGTCCCCAGACTTGCCTGGCTGTGGCCCACGGCGTGGCGAAGCCAGCAGGCCATACGATCCATCTTCACCAACAAAGCATCCAAGACCCTCGCGAGGGTCCAAGCCTCGCGACGCAGACGACGCAAGACCTCCTCTAGAGTAGCCTAGCCAGGCAGGCTCACGAGGAGCGGAGATATCAAGGCGGGGCAAACCTCACGAGGCCCTTGTGACGTGAGCCATGATGCACGACACCAGGCGGGCACCAGCGCGCGCAGTGTCCTTGTTTCCTCTTTGGTGCTAAGGAGGCCAGCGCAGGCGAAGAGTACCGAGGCATCAGGCAAAGGTTTCTATATTGGTGTAATGAGACCAAGACCAGGAGGACGGCAAGATGGAGGTCATCATGGAGCCCAAGACGGCGTCACCACCAGAGCTTTTCGCAGGCGAACACCACTTTTGTCAGGATAGCTTGTACTAGTTGTCCCCCTTCAAATTGGCCCGCCGTTGTTGGCTCCCTTCCCGCTCGATATTTGGGAAGAGGACCAGGGCCAATATAAATAGAGCTAGCCACCATAGTAGAGGCATCTCAGGTTAGCTTGATCCAACCCAATCGAGAGCCCACTCACAAGAACACCTCAACCTCAGGAGGCTGTTCTTCCCTTATACTGTTCATCATCAGCCCTAGAGGCAATCCACCACCACACTGGAGTAGGGTATTACACCACAACAGTGGCCCGAACCAGTATAAACCTCATGTCTTTCCGAGTTGCGAGTTTGTCGAGTTCGTCCACGAGATCTTAGCGAGCTTGGGCGTAGATCGGTAGGAAGGAAAGACTTCGCGCGCACCCCAGTGTTTGAACCTTAAGGGTTTGCCGGAACCCCACATCCGACATTTAGCGCGCCAGGTAGGGGTGCGCCAGAGCTCCTCCTCCACCGGCCAGCTTGTTGACGCTCCTCAGCCATGATGTCCGGCGACTCAAGGGCCGGCTCCGACCGCTGGGCAGCCTGGCCAGCCCGGGCAGCGCCGCCTTCCCATGAAGGTCTCGACCCCCCACTCCAGGTGGCACGGGCGCCGCCAAACCCCGACGGGCGCGGGCAGCACGGCTAGGCGTCATCCAACCTCACGCCATGGCAGGTATGGGCCGCCGCAAGGGCGGCGAGCCATGCCGCAGCAACGGCGCCGCACTCATGGCGGGAGCAAGCAAACATGCGGGCAACGCTTATCGTGGCAAGGGAGCTACTGCGGTGCAGGCTGATGGAAAGCAGTCGGGACACGCTGCTGGAGCGTGTTGCCGAGCTGCTGGATTCAGCGGCGCCGGGAGCACCACCCTTCTGCTATCGACTTCCTCCCCAGGCCGTTGTAGGGCCGCGCGGCGAACCTCACCACATCCGCGCGCCATCAACTACGCCCGGGGGCTTCATCAACATCAGCACGACTAGCGGCGTAGGGGGCTCCGACTCCCCCATGCCGCCCGCGGCGGGCGCGGGCGCGAGCGCGAGCGTCGCCCCCCACGGTCCCAGCCGGATATCGTGCTGTCATCCCCAGGGTGCCACCATGGGTCGAGAAACATGGAGCGTAGGGCACCATGGCGAGGTGTTCGGGGTGACGGCCCCGGAAGCCTATGTGCCCCGCATGATGGACCAAGGGTACGCACCAGAGGACGACCCTGGCTCGTTCATTGGAGAAGATTAGGGAGAGGGGCGCTAGGAGTCGAAGCCTTCCAAGAACCAACGGAGAACCACAATGATCGCGCTGACAACGGCAACTATAGGGTACCACTAATCTCCCAGGAACAGGCTTATGCTAACCATGGGCTGCAGATGAATCAGGTTGCAGCATCGATCGACGACCTTGGCACGGTGGCACCCGTCCCAACAAGGGAGACACGCTGGGGGCTGCCAGGAGGGAGCCAGGAGCAAGGCCCCTCCCCAAGGCATGCGAAACTAGGGGACACCCGGAGGTAGGCCCTCTGCCGGGGTGGCTTCAACAACCCTTCCCCTGGCAAAGGACCCGTGGTCGCCGAGGGAACCGCTGGCGTCCCCTTTCCCTCTTTTGTGTCGTCCTGGTGACAGGTTGGCTCAAAGGAGGTCGAGGGTGGCTCAAGGCTGGGCCCTCGACTGGCGATAAGAAGCAAGGCCAGTACCTGTGAAGAAGGCCTGGTGCCTGTGAAACTCGCCGCCCGTGACACTCTCACGTAATAATGAGTTGGGGCTGTACACGCCCTGGAGTCTCAGGAGCGCCGGCCTCAGGCCCTGGGGCTCCCTCCCATGCCTAGTGGAAGCACTTAGCTCCGTGCTGGTGAGAAGACTTGAAGACCCGAAGACTAGACTAGGTGCCGAATGCGGCCTTTTGCTTTGGATCTCTCTTTCTGGGGCTTTGCTTTCTGGATCTGGACTTAAGTTGAAGCTGAATTTTTATCGATACGCACGGGGGGTGCCTTTTCTCTTTCGAGCCGTTTCTTGCCTTCTGGATCTTGTTTTGTTTGGGACTCATGTCCATCGCCTTTCCCTCGCAAAGCTCCTCGCGAGCCGGACCGCGCAAAGCACACGCTCATCAAGCACACGCTAGCACTACGCCTGGTGCTCACCTCTTATGGGGCCCCCTCAAACAAGGCGGTAAGCTCTGCAGGATTCTCAGGAACTCGTCGCCTCGCGGCCCAGCCCTAAGCTGGCGCTGACTAAGGTAAAGCGCGTCGGGGAACTCACCCCCAGCTTCATGAGCTCACGAGGACATATACCCACATCACATAGGAAAGTAAAAAATGCAATTTGCTTACACGAGGGGCTCCCCCTCTCAAAATGCTCTTACAAGTCTTCCAAGGGCCACACCCGAGTTTTGCGTGCAGGATAAAACAACAGGAGAATACGGGATTAGCCAGAGATATCACTCGCTACATCACCCACGGACGCATCACTCGCGTTGTCGTCATCTTCGTCGGTATCGTCGCCGTCGTCGGCGACGCCCCTGTCACCATCGTTGACCACGTCACCTTCATCTACGACGACCACCACCGCGTCATCCTCCGAGGTGAAGGCCCTGACCAACGCGTCGACATGGTCCTCTACCCAACACGCCAGGTCGCCCCAGACGGCCGTGGGTACGGGGGCAATGGCGGCGTCGAAGTTGAAGTTGGGGTCGGCATTTAGAAGGTGGCTGAAGACACGGGAGAAGAGCGCTGAAGCAGGCCACGACCCCTCTCCTCCACAAGCTGTCAAGCTCTGGCAGATTGAGCCTCCAGGCGCGTCACCACTTCGATGAAGAAGATCAGGTGGCTGGCGTAGTCATTCGAGTGAGGGGCCGGGGCGTTCTCGTCGCAGATGTAACCCAGGGCGGTGTTGGCCCTGTTCCGAAGGTCTTGAAGTGTAGGAGCATGCTCGCGCTCCAACGTTCGGCGTTGGAGCACTTCCTCCCTATTTTGCCATGCAACGGCCTCGGCATCGTCAACTCGTCTCCGGAGGGAATGCAGCTCGGCGCGGGCAGAGGCCAAGTCCACCTACGCCCTAACCAGGGCAGTGGCTGTGGCTCCGCGTGCCTCTCGTCCTCGTCCAACCTGGGCCTGAGGGTGGCAGCCCTGCCCGCACCCTACAGACCGGCGAGCTTCAGCTTCAAGTCGTACCTGCCCTCCAGATCCGCAGGAACCTCGGCCACCCGGCGTTTGATCTCCTCCTCGACTCCGGCCTCGCAGGCCCCGACGACATCTTCTGCTTGAGCGACTTGACGCTCCCTCGTCTCCAGCTGATACGTCTCCAACGTATCTACTTTTCCAAACACTTTTGCCCTTGTTTTGGACTCTAACTTGCATGATTTGAAGGGAACTAACCCGGACTGACGCTGTTTTCAGCAGAATTACCATGGTGTTATTTATGTGCAGGAGTAAACGTTCTCGGAATGACCTGAAACTTCACGGAGCCACTTTTCAGAAAATGAGAAAAATACCTGCAAAATATGAAGGCCAGGGGGCCCACCACCTGCCCACGAGGGTGGGGGCGCGCCCCCCTACCTCGTGGGCCCCCTGTTGCCTCTCCGACTCCAACTCCAAATATTGAGTTTCGGGGAGAGAAAAATCAGAGAGAAGAAATCATCGCGTTTTACGATACGGAGCCGCCGCCAAGCCCTAAAACCTCTCAGGAGAGCTGATCTGGAGTCCGTTCAGGGCTCCGGAGAGGGGAATCCGTCGCCATCGTCATCATCAACCATCCTCCATCACCAATTTCATGATGCTCACCGCCGTGCGTGAGTAATTCCATCATAGGCTTGCTGGATGGTGATGGGTTGGATGGGATCTATCATGTAATCGAGTTAGTTTTGTTAGGGTTTGATCCCTAGTGTCCACTATGTTCTGAGATTGATGTTGCTATGACTTTGCTATGCTTAATGCTTGTCACTAGGGCCCGAGTGCCATGATTTCAGATCTGAACCTATTATGTTTTCATAAATATATGAGAGTTCTTGATCCTATCTTGCAAGTCTATAGTCACCTATTATGTGTTATGATCCGTTAACCCCGAAGTGACAATAATCGGGATACTTACCGGTGATGACCGTAGTTTGAGGAGTTCATGTATTCACTATGTGTTAATGCGTTGTTCCGGTTCTCTATTAAAAGGAGGCCTTAATATCCCTTAGTTTCCGTAAGGACCCCCCTGCCACGGGAGGTTAGGACAAAAGATGTCATGCAAGTTCTTTTCCATAAGCACGTATGACTATATTCGGAATACATGCCTACATTATATCAATGAACTGGAGCTAGTTCTGTGTCACCCTAGGTTACGACTATTACATGATGTACCGCATCCGGCATAATTCTCCATAACCAATCCATTGCCTACGAGCTTTCCACATATTGTTCTTTGCTTATTTACTTTCCCGTTGCTATTACTATCATCACTACAAAATACCAAAAACATTGCTTTTACTACCGTTACCTTTTGTTACCGTTACCACTACTATCATATTACTTTGCTACTAAACACTTTGCTGCAGATATTAAGTTTCCAGGTGTGGTTGAATTGACAACTCAGCTGCTAATACTCGAGAGTATTCTTTGGCTCCCCTTGTGTCGAATCAATAAATTTGGGTTGAATACTTTACCCTTGAAAACTGTTGCGATCCCCTATACTTGCAGGTTATCAAGACTATTTTCTGGCGCCGTTGCCGGGAAGCATAGCTCTACTCTTTGAGTCGCTTGGAATATATATCTACTTATCATTATGAAGAACTTGAAAGATCCAAGAACTAAGATCTATCCCTCAACTACGAGGGGAGGTAAGGAACTGCCATCTAGCTCTGCATTTGATTCACCTTCTGTTATGAGTAAGTTTGAGACACCTACACCTGCTTCTGCTATTCGTTTTGATATGTCGCATGTTATTGATGATGCCACTTCTGTTATGCATGATACTTATGATGAAACTATCTCTATGCCTGAAACTACTATGCCACTTAGTGATTTTCTCGATGAACAACTTGCTAGAGCTAGAGAAATTGAAAATATTGAATCTGATGATACTGATGAAAGTAATGATGAAGAATCACTTGTTATTCCTAAGGGTTATGTTTTTGATCAAGAAGCTTCTTTAGCTATTTTAGCTTCCAAAAATACAAATGAACTCAAAAGGTTATTAGCTAAATGGAGTAAGCAATCTCTAAATGCTATAATGAAACCTGACCCTGCTTTTGCTACTTCACCTATCTTTATTACTGATAAGGATTATGAATTCTCTGTTGATCCTGATATAATTACTTTGGTTGAATCTGATCCTTTTCATGGTTATGAATCTGAAACTGTTGTGGCACATCTTACTAAATTGAATGATATAGCCACCCTGTTTACTAAAGATGAGAGAACTCGTTACTGTTATATCCTTAAAATATTTCCATTATCATTAAAGGGTGATGCTAAGATATGGTTTAATTATCTTGATCCTGGTTGTGTGCGTAGTCCCCAGGATATGATTTATTACTTCTGTGCTAAATATTTCCCTGCTCATAAGAAATAAGCTGCTTTAAGGGATATATATAATTTCGTGCAAATTGAAGAAGAGAGTCTCCCACAAGCTTGGGGAGGCTTCTCCAATTACTTAATGCTTTGCCTGATCATCCTCTTAAGAAAAATGAAATACTTGATATCTTTTATAATGGACTAACCGATGCCTCCAGAGATCACCTGGATAGTTGTGCTGGTTCTGTTTTCAGGGAAAGAACACCGGATGAAGCTAAAATTCTATTGAATAATATGTTGACAAATGAAAATAATTGGACACCTCCGGAGCCAATTCCCGAGCCTATTCCTAAACCAACTCCGAAGAAAAGGGGTATTCTATTTCTCAGTCCTGAAGATATGCAAGAGGCAAAGAAATCTCTGAAACAAAAAGGTATTAAAGCTGAAGATGTTAAGAATTTACCTCCTATTGAAGAAATACACGGTCGTAATTTACCGCCTGTTGAAGAAACATATAATCTTAATCCATTACCTATTGAAGAAACTCATGGTCTTGATAACCCGACACAGGTAGTAAAGGTAAATTCTCTCTATAGATATGATAAAGCTGAAACCACATTTACTAAATTTGCTAGCCCATGCTTAGATGAGTTTGATAAATTTATGGCTAAGCAAGAAGACTTTAATGCTTATTTTGGTAGACAATTGAAATACAATTCAAATATGCTTGAACACTTGGGTGATTATATGGCTAATGTCAAAGGTGAACTTAAACTTATTAGTAAACATGCTTCTATGGTTACCACTCAAGTAGAAGAAGTACTTAAGGCTCAAAATGATTTGCTCAATGAATTGAATAGTAAAGATAATGACAATTGTGTTAGAGTTATGACTAGAGGTGGTAAGATGACTCAGGAACCTTTGTATCCTGAAGGCCACCCTAAGAGAATTGAGCAAGATTCTCAGAGAAATAATATAGATGTACCTAGTTCTTCTAAAAAGAAGAAAAAGAAAAATGATATGACTTTGCATGCTTCTAGTGATCCTATTGTTGAAACACCTGAGAATCCAAATGATATTTCTATTTCTGATGCTGAAACTCAATCTGGTATGAACCTGAAACTAGTGATAATGTTAATGTTAATGTTCATAATGATGCTCAACCTAGCAATGATAATGACATAGAAATTGAACCTGCTGTTGATCTTGATAACCCACAATCAAAGAATCAACGTTATGATAAGAAAGACTTTGTTGCTAGGAAACATGGTAAAGAAAGAGAGCCTTGGGTTCAGAAACCCATGCCTTTTCCTCCCAAACTATCCAAGAAAAAGGATGATGAGGATTTTGAGCGCTTTGCTGAAATGATTAGACCTATCTTTTTGCGTATGCAATTAACTGATATGCTCAAAACAAATCCTTATGCTAAGTACATGAAAGATATTATTACAAATAAAATAAAGATACAGGAAGCTGAAATTTCCACCATGCTTGCTAATTATACTTTTAAGGGTGGAATACCAAAGAAACTTGGAGATCCCGGTGTACCCACTATACCATGCTCTATTAAAAGAAACTATGTTAAAACTGCTTTATGTGATCTTGGAGCCGGTGTTAGTGTTATGCCTCTCTCTTTATATCGTAGACTTGATTTGAATAAGTTTACACCTACTGAAATATCTTTGCAAATGGCTGATAAATCAACTACTATACCTGTCGGTATTTGTGAGGATGTGCCTGTTGTAGTTGCAAACGTTACTATTTTAACGGACTTTGTTATTCTTGATATTCCCGAGGACGATAGTATGTCTATTATTCTTGGAAGACCCTTTTTGAATACTGCAGGGGCTGTTATTGATTGCACTAAAGGCAATGTCACTTTTCATGTTAATGGTAATGAGCATACGGTACACTTTCCGAGGAAACAACCTCAAGTTCACAGTATCAATTTTATTGGAAAAATTCCATTGATTATATTTGGAGGTTTTGAATTTCCTCTTCCTACTGTCAAGAAGAAACATGATATTCTTATTATTGGGGATGTGCATATCCCCATTGAGGTAACATAGTGTTATTCGAAATTTCTCCGGTTCCATGTTATTCGGAATGAGTTCGTTAACAAGACTTGATCAACCTTGTTAGTGGATTCCTTTTGATGATCATGAGATGGATGAAACTAGAAGGCAGAACCTTCTGTACCCCACTTTTACTTTCTATTATTTATATTAAATAAAATAAAAATAAATATTTTTCTGTTTGTTATCTGATTATCCGTGCAATATGAAAATACCTCGAAAATAAAAGTTCTCCAAATGCCCTGAAATTTAAATATGATTTTTTCAGAATATTTGAGAATATTTGGCACAAAGAACACAACAGGGGGGCCAACCACCTGCCCGCGAGGGTGGAGGGCGCGCCCTACCCCCTGGGCGCGCCCCCCTACCTCGTGGGCCCACGATGGCCCTCCTCCACTTATTCCTGCACCCACACACTTCATCTTCCTCCCACAAACACGAATATCTAGCTCAAGAACGATTTCTAGCTCATCTTGCTGCCATTTTCGATCTCCTTGCTCAAAGCACCTCTCACAAAACTGCTTGGGGAGATTGTTCCTTGGTATGTGACTCCTCAATTGGTCCAATTAGGTTTTGTTCTAGTGCTTTATTCATTGCAAATTTTTGTTGCTTAGGTGACCCTATTCTTGAGCTTGCATGTCAAATTTATATGGTCAAAAGTAGTTTTGATGCATGATATAGGCCCTAGGCACTTGTAGGAGTAGTTGCTATCAATATTATTGAGTTTGGTTTACTTTTATTTTGAAGTTACTAAAATTTTCAGATTTTTTCAGAAAATGATGAGAGACTTTTGAGGGTCTCATCGAGCCAAAGCTCGCAGGAAAAGGCACCAAAGCCTAAGTATAATCTGCCTCGCACCGCGCAGATTCGGGCGTGTGAATGGCCTTCTGGTGATTTCTTGAGAACAGCTGCGATTTATGAATATTTTCATGAATTGGCTAAAAATGCAGGCCTCACCGCTTTCCTCTACGACCAATGCGATCAGTATCTCTTACTCACAAATACCTTTGTGCAAAACTTTCATTTTCATTCTAGGAAATCACCACCTACGGTGGAGTTTCATCTATATGACGAGCATAAGGAGATGTCACTTTATGATTTTTGTCAGATTTGTTTAGTCCCTTTTGAGGGCAAGACAGAAGAACCACATCGTGATGATGTGGAGGGGTTTATTGATACTATCACTGTAGGGGAAACAAGGAAGGTTTCAGATGCATGAATCACTAGCATACATTTTCCTGTTTTACGCTATGTTGCATTATTTGCTAGTCTTTGTTTAATTGGTCGCAGAAACTGTGGAAACCTTAGTATCCCTTATATTATTATTTTGCTCCAAGGTTTATACAGTGATAACACTTTTAGTATGGGCGGCATTATTGCTAAACGGTTAAGTCCGAACCGTACAAAGGGCCCCATCTTTGGAGGAATCTATGCTTCACGCCTAGCTGCACATTTTAACATACCTATTAGGCATTCTGAGAAGGAAGAAAAAGTGCTCTCTCGTGTTTATCTAGATTATAAAAGTATGGTGGCACATGATTTTATTGTTAAGAATAGGGAAGGAGAACTTAAATATCAATTGTTCTTTAACAAACATCATCCTGAGACTATTACCCTGCCTGCTCTTTCTTTGTTTGATTAATCTTCAGGCACGTACCTTGTTCCGTTGAAGGCTATTCACGCCTACCGGAACCATGCACCAGCCGTGGAGCCAGAGCCGGAACCACAAGTTGATCCTCCATGACATTCTAATTATTAGTGGGATCCGGAGATGATTGTCAGCCAGTGGCAATCGGAGTCTTCCTCTTCTTCATCTTAGTACGACCCCAACTACTATTATGGATATCCGCCAGGCCAGCCGTGGCCATAGACCAACTTAGGCCAAAAGCCTAAGCTTGGGGGAGTACGTATTTCCCACCGACATTACATTTATGTTCACACACTCATTGCTAGATGTCGGTGCTCATACTTTTTCATTGTGTCATCCATGCTAGTTTATTTCCCTTTTATGCTTTCTTCTTGTGTGTTTAATAAACCTTAAGAAAAACCAAAAAAATTAGTTGTAGATTTTAATCAGTTTAATTTCCATGCTTGTAGTAGTAATTAAAAAGAAAACCCAAAAATATTTCCTGTTCTTCTTTTGCTTGTTGGGAGCTTTCCTGTGTAAATAGTTTTATTTCTTTTCTTTCCTTTGGTGGTCGATAGGAGAAGACCATAATTAAATTGTTGAAGTAGCTCTTATATGCATTATTGTTTATCTAACAAGAGAGCCCATATTGCTTGTCTTCTCCTGTTTATTGAATGCATGCAAATTCCAGCTTAGTCCAATGCACGTGCACTATTATTATTATTAACATCGTTCAGTTGTGCAAGTGAAAGGCAATTATGATGATATATGATGGACTGGCTGAGATGAGAAAAGCTGGTATGAACTCAAACTCTTTTCTTTTTGTAAATATGATTAGTTCATCGTTCCTGATTCAGCCTATTATGAATAAACATTTTTGCAATGACAATTAGAGATCATAGTTTCTTGTGCCATGCTTGATTAGCTATGAGTTATAATGGGTTACCTTGCGTGCCAACATGCTATTAAAATGGTTATGATGTGGTATGATAGGGTGGTATCCTCCTATGAATGATTTAAGTGACTTGACTTGGCACATGTTCACGCATGTAGTTGAAACAAAATCAACATAGCCTTCACGATATTCATGTTCATGGTGGATTATATCCTACTCATGCTTGCATTTGATGTTGATTAATTTTAATGCATGTTCATGACTGTTGTCGCTCTCTAGCTGCTCGCTTCCCAGTCTTTTGCTAGCCTTCACCTGTACTAAGTGGGAATACTGCTTGTGCATCCAAACTCCTTAAACCCCAAAGTTATTCCACATGAGTCCACTATACCTACCTATTTACGGTATCTACTTACCATTCCAAGTAAATTTGTATGTGCCAAACTCTAAACCTTTAAATAAATATCCTGTTTTGTATTCTCGAATAGCTCATGTATCAACTAGGGTTGTCTGTATCTTCCATGTTAGGCGGGTTATTCTCAAGAGGAGTGGACTCCGCTCCTCACTCACGAGATAAATGGCTGGTCACCGGGATGCCCAGTCCCATGATTTATGCAAACTAAATCAAAATAATTGCAAACAAAACTCCCCCTGGGACTCTTGTTAGTTGGAGGCACTCGTTGTTTCGAGCAAGCCATGGATTGATGCTTGTTGGTGGAAGGGGGAGTATAAACTTTACCATTCTGTTTGGGAACCGCCTATAATGTGTGTAGCATGGAAGATATCGCCATCTCTTGGTTGTTATGTTGACAATGAAATTATACCGCTCAAAATATTATTCACCTCTATTTCAAAACCGAGCTCTGGCACCTCTACAAATCCCTGCTTCCCTCTGCGAAGGGCCTATCTATTTACTTTTATGCTGAGTCATCATCCTCTTATTAAAAAGCACCAGTTGGAGAGCACCGCTGTCATTTGCATTCATTATTGTTAGTTTACATTGAGTATGACTTAACTGGATCTCTTTTACCATGAATTACAATGTCTAGTCAGTCCTTGGTCTTTAAAGTTGCTCTGCATTTATGTTTTGCGGTCTCAGAAAGGGCTAGCGAAATACCATCTTGTTATATCATATTATGATTGTTTTGAGAAAGTGTTGTCATACGAGATTTATTATTATTGCTCGCTAGTTGATTATGCTATTGATATGAGTAATCTTGAGACCTATGCGTTATTGCAAATGTGGTTAGTTATATTCTTTGCTGAAAACTTGAATGCTGGCTTTACATATTTACAACAACAAGAGCAAACATAGTTTGTAAAAGTTTTTCTTTATCACTTTCAGTTTGTCAACTGAATTGCTTGAGGACAAGCAAAGGTTTAAGCTTGGGGGAGTTGATACGTCTCCAACGTATCTACTTTTCCAAACACTTTTGCCCTTGTTTTGGACTCTAACTTGCATGATATGAATGGAACTAACCCGGACTGGCGCTGTTTTCAGCAGAATTACCATGGTGTTATTTATGTGCAGGAGCAAACGTTCTCGGAATGACCTGAAACTTCACGGAGCCACTTTTCAGAAAATAAGAAAAATACCTGCAAAAGATGAAGGCCAGGGGGCCCACCACCTGCCCACGAGGGTGGGGGCGCGCCCCTACCTCTTTGGCCCCCTGTTGCCTCTTCGACTCCAACTCCAACTCCATATATTGAGTTTCGGGGAGAAAAAAAATCAGAGACAAGAAATCATCGCGTTTTACGATACGGAGCCGCCGCCAAGCCCTAAAACCTCTCGAGAGGGCTGATCCGGAGTTTGTTCAGGGCTTCGGAGAGGGGAATCTGTCGCCATCGTCATCATCAACCATCCTCCATCACCAATTTCATGATGCTCACCGTCGTGCGTGAGTAATTCCATCGTAGGCTTGTTGGACGGTGATGGGTTGGATGGGATCTATCATGTAATCGAGTTAGTTTTGTTAGGGTTTGATCCCTAGTGTCCACTATGTTCTGAGATTGATGTTGCTATGACTTTGCTATGCTTAATGCTTGTCACTAGGGCCCGAGTGCCATGATTTCAGATCTGAACCTATTATGTTTTCATCAATATATGCGAGTTCTTGATCCTATCTTGCAAGTCTATAGTCACCTATTATGTGTTATGATCTGTTAACCCCTAAGTGACAATAATCGGGATACTTACCAGTGATGACCGTAGTTTGAGGAGTTCATGTATTCACTATGTGTTAATGCTTTGTTCTGGTTCTCTATTAAAATGAGGCCTTAATATCCCTTAGTTTCCGTAAGGACCCCGCTGCCACGGGAGGGTAGGACAAAAGATGTCATGCAAGTTCTTTTCCATAAGCACGTATGACTATATTCGTAATACATGCCTACATTATATCAATGAACTAGAGCTAGTTCTGTGTCACCCTAGGTTATGACTATTACATGATGAACCGCATCCGGCATAATTCTCCATCACCGATCCATTGCCTACGAGCTTTCCACATATTGTTCTTCGCTTATTTAATTTCCCGTTGCTATTACTATCATCACTACAAAATACCAAAAACATTGCTTTTACTACTGTTACCTTTTGTTACCGTTACCACTACTATCATATTACTTTACTACTAAACACTTTGCTGCAGATATTAAGTTTCCAGGTGTAGTTGAATTGACAACTCAACTCCTAATACATGAGATTATTCTTTGGCTCCCCTTGTGTCGAATCAATAAATTTAGGTTGAATACTTTACCCTCAAAAACTGTTGTGATCCCCTATACTTGCGGGTTATCACCAGCCACTCGAGCTCGAGGCTGCGCTCCACGGCTTCCAGGGCCAGTGCCTCCTCGCGCTGCCAGACCTCCTCTTCCTCCGCAGGCGTCCCCCTCAGCGATGCAAGAGCAGCCCTGCGCGCCTCCACCTGCTGCTCAAGGGACGCGCTCCAGGCCTGAAGCCCCCACGCGCACTCCTCCGCAGCCTCGCGGCGGCGATCGGCCTCACGAGCTTCTTCCAAAGCTCGTGAGCGGGCCTCATTGGCAATCTTGAGGGATGCCTCGGCCTTCACGTTCTTGAGTTCGCGCTGATAGCGACCAAGGTTGATGGCCACTCGCAGCTTGCGCCGCTCCTCCTCCAACCGAAGACCTTCATCCTCAAGACGCGAGTTGACACCAGCAAGCTCTTCACCGAGGTGGCTCATCGCACCCATCGCCTCCTGGAAGAGCTCGTGACGGACTACGCTGTGCTCGCGCTCGAGCTTGAATGCTCGACCCGCCTTATCCTCCACCTCGGGGGCGGCGGGTGGAGCATCAAGTGGCGCGCCACCTCCCGGTTGGGGGCTGGGGGCTGGCGCCGTGCCTGGCATCAACCCATCCTCTCGAGGAGCCCAAGCTGATCGAGGCTCGCTGCTTGAAGAGGAACCAAAGACCGAGGTCAGCCAGTGACTGCTCATGAGCAGAGGAGGAGCCTTCGGCATGCTCGCCAAGCTCCACGCCAGGCCATGGGCGAGGGGCGGCCAAACCACGGACTCAGCATGTCCCGAAGGCGGGGATGCTCCTCCGACCGACCTTGCCCCAGGGGCAGCAAGTAGGCCAGGAACACCCAATGCCGACGGGGGAGTTGATGAAGGAGGAGGCCGCCTCTCGGAAGACGCAACAGCTTCAGCAGAAGGAGCCCTGGAGGACATGCGTCAGCATAAGAAGACCACACGCAAAAAGCCACAGCGACAAGATACTTACGTGTCAATGGCGATGTACTTTTGTCACTTCAACGACCCGAAGATGTTGCTGCCACTGGGGGATCCCTTCCTCTTGCGGAGCTCCTCGAAGTCCACACAAAGGCGACCGAAGCGCTGGACGTGACGGCCGGTGCGCGGCGGAGCCAAAGAAGACTCAAGAGGGATGGCCTCAGGGGAGCCCGGCTGAGGCGAACAGCCCGACTCCTCCCCACTGCGACCTCCCGAGGCTCCTGGAGCCTCAGCCTCGGGAGCCGCATGCCGCGTCTCCTCGGCAACCGACACCTCAGGAGGGGGGTCGCAGGCCCCCGAGGACGATGCCCCCGGATCACCACCCGACATGTGCTCCTCAGCGCCTGAGCCGCCGGCCCCCGTCACAGCTCGCTCCCCTGCTCCGTCACCTGGGGTGAGCTCGGCACCGGAGGCGAAGAAGGGGACCACGATGACAGGGTTCTCGTGGGGCCCCACCAAGCCGACTGGGTGCAGCCCCCACTCATCAAAGGAAGGCATGTTCACGGCAAATGTGACTTTGTTCTCGCAGCGGTACAACATGCAGTTGTTCCTGGGCATCTCGTCTGGTAGAGGGACACCTGATAGGACCATGAGCACTGTCTGTCGCGCAGCGAGAGGAAGCCCCTCCTCCTGAAACCTCATGTTGTCATGTCTACTGAGCAAGTCCCACATCGGGCGAGAATGGCACTGGAGTGGAGCAACTCGACGCCTGACAAACTCCCTCACCACCATGGGCGCAGTCATGCCAAGGTCCTTCAACCACCTCAGCCTGGCCCAGACGGGGGCAAGGCAGGGGCTCATGAGCTTCTGATGACCCCAACCGGAGTTTGGAATAGCAGGCCCCACCGGAGCTTGGAGCAGAGGATTGAGCACGCTGGTGTCAACAAACACCCATCGCGTGCGGAATTCGCTCGTGGATGAAGGGAGCTCGAAGTCGATCCCCGTGCCTGCCGTCGTAGCCACAGCCTGGAAGCCCACGCACCCTTAGCTCTGCCGGGGACCAGTGAGATGCAACGAGAAGAAGTGGCGGAGGAGTTCCATGGAGGGGGCGTTGCCCACCATGGCCTCGCACACGAAGGCGAAGACGGGAAGAAGGGTCACAGCCTGAGGATCAAGATGGAGCATGTGGACCTGATAATGGTCGAGCACCACGTTGAAGAAGGCGGAGAAGGGAGGAATCAGGCCAGCCCAGAGGGCATCAATGAAGATCGGAACCTTGGTAACTGCCTGAGCCATGTTGGTGTGAGATGCAGGCCAATCTGGCGTCTCTCCCCACTTGTTGAAACTAGAGGCAAGCATGGGGCGCACCTTGTCCATGGCCTCGTCGTTGAGCACCTGAGGCCGGCCAAGCGCCGGTGAAAGTGTGTTATATCGACTAGAGGGGGGGTGAATAGGCGATTTTTATGAAAGTCTTCAAAACATGAGAGTTATGAAGACAATCAGCAAAGAGTATGCCTATTACTATGCAGCGGAAGTTAGATTACACTAGGCCAGCCATGGTCATGTATTCAATGGAGTGAAAGTACAATGACAAACAGCTTCAGTGTAATAAGGATCAGGTAGGAAGAAGTTATGAAGCCAAACAGATCATACTTTCACGTTGTGAAGACAAAAGATAAAGCAAGCATGCAATGGCTTCACAATGAGTAACAGCAAGAGAAGTAAGTGAAGATAAAACCAGTGATTCGTTGAAGACAATGATATGTTGGACCAGTTCCAGTTGCTGTGACAACTGTACGTCTGGTTGGAGCGGCTAGGTATTTAAACCTTAGGACACACAGTCCCGGACACCCAGTCCTGAACACACAGTTCAGGACACCAAGTCCTCACCGTATTCTCCTTGAGCTAAGGTCACTTAGCCCTCGCCCAATCACTCTGGTAAGTCTTCAAGGTAGACTCCCAAACCTTCACAGACTTCGTTCACTGGCAATCCAGAATGTCTCTTGGATGCTCTGAACGCGACGCCTAACCGTCTGGAGGATTCACAGTCCTCAAGTGTAATAAGTCTTCAGATCACACAGACACGAAGACTTAAGTGATGCCCAATTTACTCTGGCTTTGGGTGGTTAGGGCTTTTCTCCTCACTAGGAATTTTTCTCTCAAAGGCTTCGAGGTGGGTTGCTCTCAAACAACAAAAGCCGTGCACTGAAATCTGAGCAGCCAACCGTTTATGGTTGTGGGGGTGGGCTATTTATAGCCACTTGGCAACCCGACCTGATTTGTCCGAAATGACCCTAGGTCACTAAGGAACTGAGATGTGTCTCAACGGTTATATTTCAAACTCTCA
This sequence comes from Triticum urartu, assembly GCF_003073215.2. Lineage (NCBI taxonomy): Eukaryota > Viridiplantae > Streptophyta > Magnoliopsida > Poales > Poaceae > Triticum > Triticum urartu. The sequence continues at coordinate 285,274,156 of NC_053026.1, forward strand.
TGGCAACTTTACTTGGGCTACAAGCAAAGCTGACTTGTCTGGCTCTGGACAAGATTCGCTCTCATTGTCTTCACTCGAAGACATAGGTTTTTGATTTAGGCATCACTTCAGTCATTCTGACTGGTTCTCCCGGACCCCACTTAACAGTACGGTGGTTCCTATGACTCAACACAAAATAAAATGAACTACGAAAGATCTAAGTCTTCGAGCTCCATAGGCTTCATAACGTGTCTTCTTTTGTCATAGTCTTCAATGTGAATATCTTCATATACCACCTTTGTCTTCAATGTCTTCATACATTTTTAGGGGTCATCTCTGGTAGTAAAACCGAATCAATGAGGGACTTCTACCTGTGTTTTCCTGCAATTCTCACAAACACATTAGTCCCTCAACTAGGTTTGTCATCAATACTCCAAAACCAACTAGGGGTGGCACTAGATGCACTTACAATCTCCCCCTTTTTGGTGATTGATGACAAACTAGTTGAAGTTTTCAACGGGGAATATAAAGTGTGAAGTTTGTAAAGGATAGGGAATTGTCTTCATAAGTTGCAAGGACTCCCCCTGAAGATGTGCATATAAGTTAATTTGCTTTTGGAATGCAAATGCACATGGCAGGTTGTACTTGTGGAGATCCACTTCAGCTTGTGATGACAATCCACTATGCATGTGAAAGTATATGAAGATAATGACATGCATAATGGAAAATGGACGTCTGCAGAATGAGATAAGTGCGGAATTTATCTTCGCACATGTGGAATTTATCTTCGCAAACAGAGTGGCAAACAAGTAGCAGACGACCATCGAGTTTTAGTGTTTACAACTCAAAGAACCAAATGAAGCAAAAGCGAGAGTTGTAAACACGAAGCAAAATATAACAAAGCGTAAGGCACCCGCCCATATTGACCCACTTGAAGACTATAAACAGCATATGCTTCTCCCCCTTTTGTCAGTAATGACCAAAAAGGTTTGAAGACATAGAGTTTTCTACGCGTTCCCAGGCGCAGCAGGGTCGGTGGAGTTGTTTGGCGGTGCAGAACTTGGAGGTGCTGAAGCAGGTGGTGGTGAAGTAGCATCGTCATCTTCATCAATGATCCTTGCAGTAACTGTGGCAGCAGATGAAGAAAACTCAGAGTCTTCAAGTGATGGTGTGTTGCGCATCACAGCCCTTCTAGGAGGTGTGGTGTCAAACTTGAAACGCTCTGTGAAGCCATCCTCCTCAAGTTCAGCTTCAGTACATATCATTGAGAGCCCTTTCCATGTACGACGGCAGGTTTCGTGGGTAACGAAGGCATTCTTGGTGGCAAGGTTTCGAAGACGATTGACATCCACCAAGAGGCTCTTCATCTGATGTTTTATCCAGTCGTGATGCCTATCCTGCTTTTGGTGAAGGGCCACAAGAAGCTCTCGGTCAGTGAGGACACGAGCACGCTTCTTGGGTCTTGGAGCATTTGTGTTGTCCGTGGCTTCAGTAGATGCTGGTGCCAGCCAACGGATATACCCTGGATATGGCTTCAACCCCTTCAACATTCTGCGTGAAGCTCTGGTTTCTGCATTCTGAAGACTTATCGGTTGCTTGTCAGGCTCAGGATATATTGCTTCAGCAGAGGTATCCACATCTGGCAGGAAGATCCGATGGTTTCGGGCTGAGTGCTGATACGAGATCGTAGAGTGCAGTTTGATCAGCCTCATCACCCAAGGGGCATAGAACTTCAAACCAAATAATTCCGAGCCTGACGCTGCAAGTTGGCGCATGAAGAGATCCTGTGCGTTGAAGCATTTGCCATGCAGGATATAGAATATGAGAGTCTTCATTGCACCCTCAATCTTGGCATGTGGTGAGTGTCCCTTAATGGGCCAGAGAGTCCGCCGGATGATGTGATATATGGTCCTGGGCAGATACTCAAAGTCTTCAACAAAGAACTCAGTTGGATAGGGTGCATCCTGAGGCAATGGCTTCATCATTGAGAGCATCTGACTCATATTTGGTTCAGGCCTCTGGAATATGCTCTCAATAGCTTCAGAATGTAGTTGACAGCCTTCCTCGAAGAATTCGCCTGGAGTGGGCAGGCCGGTGAGCTCAATGATATCAAATGCATTGGCTTCATGATGGACATTGCCAGTCATCCACTCCAGGATCCAAGTCTTCGGATCTCTGTTGTATCCTTTTATATGAAGGGTGGCATAGAACTGAAGCAGAAGCTCTTCATTCCAGTGCTCTTCATCAGTCACAAACGGCAGCAGACCCACTTGCCTGAAGCAATCCAAAGCTTCCTCAAGACATGGCAGACCAGCAATGGCTTCAACCTCAAGGCGCTTGTGCGGGAAGATGCGACCTTGGTTGTATAAGATGCATGAATAATAGCTGCGCTGAGAATAGCTCCAGAACCTATCTGATACAATCCTTTCCCTTGAATATGGGCTCTTGGAGCTATTGAAAAATGTATTGTCTGCCTTGAAGCTGTTAATATCAAAGGAGCCAGGTGCTGATGCAGGACCTGGGAACATTGGAAGCCTTGGGACTGGCTTCTGGACCTGAGGCCTGTGCTCAATGTGATGATCAAACTATGGACCTGCAGCAGACTCGGGAACAGAAGTGTCTGGCTTAGTAGCTTCTCTGTCCGCTGAAGCATTTGGTGGGGCGGGCTCCACATTGGCTTCAGTGTTTGTGGTGGCAGCCGCAACATTTTCTTCCTCCGCTTGTGTAGTTAGAGGGACAACCTCAGGCACGTTTCCCTGGAAAACTGCATCTTGATGGAGCGAGGGAGTGGGTTCTGGTGGTGCTTCTACATTGTCTTCGGCTGATGCAGCCGGAATTTCTGCAGTATGGACTTGAGGCCTTGGACCTTTGCGAAGCCTACGGAACGCAGACGATGCTTGTGGGGTTGGAGTGGGCTGGGCCTCAATGTCTTCTTCCTCCTGAGGGCGATCCGCCCATGACTCATCTTGTGCCATTGGCGTCAGAGGACGACCAATACTGATGAGTTCGCTTGTTTCGAGCGGAGGAAGGGCTGCACCATCTTGTACATTGTCTTGGTGACCAATGTCTTCAGCAGCTGTGGGGTCGGCTGCTGGAATATCTTCAGCTTCAGGAGCCTCTGTGGGAGCAAGCTCATGAACTGTCAGTCGTCTTTCTGCATTGGTGTGAATGACAGAAAGGGGTTCAACCATCAAGGGCTCTGTGGGAGCAGCCCTAGATTTCTTTGTCTTGCGCTTCTTTTTGCTGGGGGCAGTAGGAGAGGCTTCAGAGCTCTTCCTTTTTCTGGCTTCAGCCTCTGCAGTTCTTGTCTTCTTTAGCTCTGAAGCTGTTGACCGGCTCTTTGGCTTTGAGCCAGTCGTTGCAGTGGGGAAGACAATTTGAACCGCTTCTTGCCGAGGTGCCTCTGGTTCATTCACAGCAGGCTCATTCTTCTTCTTTGCGGCCATCTTGGGGTCGATGCCAGGACGCCCAAGTGCCTTGCGCTTTTCAGCCTCGTTGTAGGCTTGAACACATTTTTCTTCCAAAGACTTCATTCTTTCATGCGAGCCCTGAGCTTCAGCACGCTTCTTCAGAAAGTTTTCTTTGAGCTCATGCAGCATGATTTTGAAGCTCCTCACTTCCTGCACGCTGAGGCTGGCTATATGCTTCTTGAACTGAGCCTTTTCGTGATCAATTTTCTGCTTCAGCTCAACAATGCGCCGAGCAATGGCCAGTTCTGAAGCAATTGCGCCTTGGAAGGCGACACTGAGGCCAACTGGCAGCTGCAGATCATTGAAGCTTATGTCTGGTGAGTCAAACCATTCATCGATGAAGCTGTGGATGATGGCGATATCAAAGAGAGGCATATTGTTGAAGATTTCAGCTTCTTCCTTGCTTTTGATGAGCTGCTCTAGAGCGTCATCTCCCAGATCTTCATCGCTTGATAGATCAATGGATTCACTGCGCAGAATGGCAGCAGCAGTGAGCTCTTTGCCTATTTGTTGCTGGGGCTCCTTTTCCTTCTGGGGCTTGGAGACGTGGGATACGTCTTCAGACTGCACACTGACTTCAGGAGGTGCAGTTTTCAATGGCTTTGCCCTTGAGATTTTTGAGGCAGGGGCCGGCTTTGAAGCTTTTGGTTTCTTTGTCTGCTTTGGCTTCGGCACAGCAGGAGCTTCATCAGACTCAGAGTCAGCTGGAGAGTCATTCACGGCAGTCCCTTGGACTAAGATGTGGGTGATGAGGCCCTCAAGATTTGCAAACGGACCAATGATATTTGGTTCTGCGTAGTGTGTGCCATCTGCCCGTGGTGCTGAGGGACCAGGGTTGAAGTCTAACCCAAATTTCTTCTTATTCAGCTTCGCTGATTGTTGGGCAAACTGAAAGTTGCGCTTGAAGAGATTGTCGTCACGACACCAGAGGAGTGACGACGGATGCGCATCATCAGGCTGTGGTCCTCGGACCATGCATGGGTAGAAGCCTTGAGCAATGGCTTCATCTCTGGTCTTGGGTATGAGATTTTTGTAAAGGATGTCCCCCCATGGCTTCTTTATGGCACATTTCTCAGCATACTCCTGGGTGACGAAGTGGTATTTGAAGCACTGTTCTGCCCAATAGCGTCGAATCCATTGGATTCGGGTCTTGCACTGCCCATAGCTCTCTTCTGGATCTGTTTTGTACATTTCTGCCAAGTCTTTAGGCAGATCTTTGGAAGTTCCCTCACGTCTCTGTCTGCCCCCCTTCCTTGCTACTGCTTCTGAAGCCATAAACTTTAACTTGAAAGGCTTCAAAACTTTCAAAGGCTTCAAAGGCTTTCTTTTTCTGGACCAACAGGAACTGGCTTCAGGAGAGTTTATGTGATGCTGTAGGAATTCTCCAAATGAATGCAGACTATGAGAACCGAAGGATTCTCCCACGGACATGTACCTGTGACAGCATTAAGGTGCGAGGGAAGGGGAAGAGGTCATATGCATTCTCAGAAGGTTTTGAAGATTAATCAGTTTAGAAGACATTGACCTCATCGTGCGAAGACATTCACTCATAGATAAGAAGTTGGTTCCAGATTTGTACGAACCCACAGATCAGTACAAGTGAGGAATCTAACTACTTTATGAAGCACAAGTGAATATACTAGGCATGTCACGAGATGCAGTGAGAGATCTAACTAGTGTGAAGAGAAACTTCTTATGGTAGAAAGTGACAGAACCATGAGATCAAAGGGGCTGTAAAAAGAAGTTTTATTTACCACACTGGAACTGCTAGACGGAAGGGAGTTGATGCCGAGCAGTTCAGTCCTCCGTGCCCTAACTTGGCGACGGAAAACACCTACGGTGACGGCGGAGAGGACGATGTCCGCGGTCGGCGTGAGGACGGCATTGGAGAGGTTGCGGCAGCGAAGCGCTTCGTCTCCGGCGTCGTCGAGTGCTAGCGGTGGCGCTAGGGTTCATGCGAGGGTGGAAGAAGGAGATAATGACCGCGGTAAGTGTGAATTTATAGGCTCACGGGCGGCACTGTGCTATTACACAGGTGCCCCTGGCGGTTTGCATTTGAGGAACGCGTGGCCAGTTAGCGAAAGTTTGGGGTTTGTTCCACGTCCCACGCGTGCCTAAATTGTCGGCCGGTCGTTCCTGCTTCTCTGGATTTTATGTGGAGGAATGAGCATTAAAACCGGACTTTATGGTTGTCTCTATATCTTCAGCTGACAAGGACACAGTGAAGACATTTGACGGTTTCAATAGAATGCATATGACTTGGAGAGATAGAATTTGAGATAGAAAGCATAGAGAGATTAGGGCCCGATCACATTCACTTAGTTCAAAAGACAACCAAGAAGACATATCTATAAGTGAATGCTGTAGAGGACAGAACACTAGAGTATATATCTATATAATCAACGTAGTGAAGATAATCATGAAGACATGCTGAGTTCGAAGCCAAACCAAATGTGATGATATTTCAAGGTAACGCCATGAGTGAAACACTTCAAAATGGAACGTTTGGTGGTGGCGTTACCCACCGTATAGGAAGTATTAGACCCAGACACGGCGCACAATTATCGTGGCGCTCCGAAGTCCAATTCCACATTAATGTATTCACACTTAGAATGTATGTCTTCATTGACTGAAGATATACTTTACTTTGTGTGTTGCACATCTAAGTCATCAATATGCATAAGCGTTAGGATGTGTGCCTGATCACAGGACATTTGAGGATTCCAAGATATTTAGCTCACACCGTAACTTGCAAAACCTTTTCTCATCCAAGGGCTTGGTGAAGATATCTGCCAATTGCTCTTCAGTGTTGACGTGTATGATATCAATGTCTTCCTTCACAACATGATCTCTGAGAAAGTGATGACGAATTTCAATGTGCTTTGTCTTCGAGTGCTGAACTGGGTTGTTGGCAATCTTGATGGCGCTTTCGTTGTCGCAGTATAGAGGCACTTGCTTTAGATGAATGCCATAGTCCTTGAGTGTTTGCTTCATCCACAGAAGCTGAGCGCAGCAAGATCCAGCAACAATGTATTCAGATTTAGTAGTGGAGAGAGATACACAGTTCTGCTTCTTTGAATACCAACATACAAGTGATCGTCCCAGAAAGTGACATGTGCCTGATGTAGACTTGCGATCAACCTTGTCACCAGCATAATCAGCATCCGAAAATCCAACCAAATCAAACTCTGAGCCCTTTGGATACCATAATCCTAGAGTTGGGATGTGAGCCAAATATCGAAGAATTCGCTTCACAGCTAAGTGATGCGACTCCTTTGGTGCCGCTTGAAATCGAGCACACATGCAAACACTAAGCATGATATCTGGCCTAGATGCACATAAATAAAGCAAAGACCCAATCATGGAGCGGTATACCTTTTGATCGAACTCTTTACCATTGTCGTCAGGACCTAGATGATGTTTGGCTGGCATTGGTGTTGTGAAGCCTTTGCAGTCTTGCATACCAAACTTCTTCAGGCAATCTTTGAGATACTTCTCTTGAGATATGAAGATGCCATTGCGCTGTTGTCGTATTTGAAGACCAAGGAAGAACTTCAGCTCCCCCATCATGGACATCTGATATTGCTCTTGCATCATATATCCAAATTCTTCACTGTACTTTTGATTGGTGCAGCCGAAGATAATGTCATCCACATATATTTGCCACACAAACAGTTCACCATCATATGTCTTCGTGAAAAGAGTGGGATCCAGGGAACCAGGTATGAAGCCTTTGCTCTTCAGGAAGTACTTGAGTGTGTCATACCAGGCCCTAGGGGCTTGTTTGAGGCCATATAGTGCCTTGTTGAGCTTGTATACCATGTCAGGATGTTTTGGATTTTCAAAGCCAGGCGGTTGTGCAACATACACTTCTTCTTCAATCTTGCCATTGAGAAAGACACTTTTCACATCCATTTGATATAGAAGTATGTTATGATGATTTGCATAGGCCAGCAGTATGCGTATGGCTTCAAGCCTAGCCACAGGAGCAAATGTTTCATCGAAGTCAATGCCCTCCACTTGAGTATATCCTTGAGCAACGAGACGAGCTTTGTTTCTGACAACTTGACCATGCTCATCTTGTTTGTTGTGATATATCCATTTAGTGCCTATAATGTTGTGCTTTCGTGGATCAAGACGCTTAACCAGTTTCCATACATTATTCAGCTCAAACTGTTGAAGCTCTTCTTGCATAGCTTGAATCCATTCAGGTTCCATGAAGGCTTCTTCAAATTTCTTGGGTTCGGATATTGATACGAACGCGAAGTGCCCACAGAAATTTGCTAGCTGAGTTGCCCTTGAACGAGTGAGTGGACCAGGTGCATTGATGCTGTCAATTATTCTGTCAATTTGCACTTCATTGGCAACACGAGGATGTATAGGGCGAAGACTTTGCTCTTGCTGATCTGTGTTGTTGTTGTTGTGAGGAATGTCTTCAGGCTGAGCAATGTCTTCATTTTGATCAGGTGCTGAGATCATAAGTTCTTCTTCAGGATGAGCTTCAGAAGGTATAATCTCTCCAGTTCCCATAAGCTTGATTGATTCACTAGCTGGAACTTCATCTAGAACATTTGGCAGTTGCTCTCTTTGTGAACCATTTGTCTCATCAAACCGCACATCCACTGTTTCAACCACTTTGTAATGGAAGAGATTGAAGACTCTGTATGAGTGTGAATCCTTTCCATATCCTAGCATAAAGCCCTCATGTGCTTTTGGTGCAAACTTTGAGGTGTGGTGTGGGTCCTTGATCCAGCACCTTGCTCCAAATACTCTGAAGTAACTGACATTTGGCTTCTTGCCAGTTAGGAGTTCATACGATGTCTTGTTCAAAAGCTTGTGAAGATAAACATGATTGATTGTATGACATGCAGTATCAATGGCTTCAGTCCAGAATTTTCTTGGAGTCTTGTATTCATCTAGCATTGTTTTGTCCATCTCAATGAGTGTTCTGTTCTTGCGTTCGACGACGCCATTCTGCTGTGGCGTGTACAGAGCTGAGAATTCATGTGTGATGCCCATGGTATCCAGATACGTATCAAGGCCAGTGTTCTTGAATTCAGTGCCATTGTCACTTCTGATGTGCTTTATCTTGGCGCCAAAATTGTTCATAGCTCGATTGGCGAAGCGTCTGAAGACATCCTGCACTTCAGTCTTGTAAAGGATTATGTGCACCCAAGTATATCTAGAGTAATCATCAACAATGACGAAGCCATAGAGGCAAGCAGTAGTAGTAAAAGTTGAGTAGTGAGTGGGACCGAAAAGATCCATGTGGAGCAGTTTGAAGGGTTGTGTAGTAGTCATGATTGTCTTCGAAGGATGTTTTGCCCTTGTCATCTTCCCTGCTTCACAGGCACCGCATAAGTGATCTTTCTTGAACTTGACGCCCTCGATGCCTATGACATGCTTCTTCTTCGCAAGAGTGTGGAGGTTCCTCATGCCAGCATGCCCAAGCCTCCGATGCCAAAGCCAGCATTCTGAAGCTTTTGCAAGAAGACATACTGCAAGTTGTGGTCCTGCTGAGAAATCTACCACATACAAATCACCCTTTCGGTACCCTTCAAACACTAGAGACTTGTCAGATTCCATTAGTACTAGGCAACGATATTTTCCAAACATTACAATCATGTTCAAATCGCAAAGCATTGAGACAGACATTAAGTTGAAGCCAAGGGATTCAACAAGCATGACTTTATCCATGTGTTGATCCTTTGAGATTGCAACTCTACCTAGACCCAATACCTTACTTTTACCAGTGTCAGCAAATGTGATGTGGCTCTTGTCGGATGGACGTAAGGTTGAGTCCATAAGAAGGCTTCTTTTGCCAGTCATGTGATTTGTACACCCACTGTCAATAATCCATTCTGAAGACTTTGAAGTCGCTGCTGTCGTACCCTACAGTGCAGTTAGGGGGATAGGCTTCACGAAGAGAATTGTGAAGCAAAAACATTCGACGAACCAGTGGGTTATGAAAACTTAGATCCAGATTAGGACTAATAGGGAGAGTAGCATGCGATTCAGGAACGAAGTACATAATGATGCCATTCGGGCATTTTATCTTGCGCCCTACAAGATTTTTAAGGTCCCCAGCAATAGCATCAGAAGATTTTGTTTTTCTGCTGGAGACCTTTCCCTGCAAAAGAGAGTTAAGCTTTCTTAACCACCCACATCTTCAAGGGTGGCTTAGAAGCAATAAGTCTAAGTGCAGCATCTGAGAATTTTGGCTTTGAAGCCTTAGCAAACAGTCTAGCAGGTGGACAATAATACTCATAGGAATAAGCAGAATAATTTTTGGTCATTTGAACATGACGGTTTGAAGAACCGCTCTCATATTCATATGCCTGAGTATGGTTTCCCTGCAAAACATTTGTGTTAGTGTGACTCTTGTGAGTCCTCTGTTTGTATGAAGCCTTTGGTATGATGTTTGTCTTCTTCAAGTGAGGTGTCACGAAGACATTCACAGGAAGATTTTCCAGACCCTTTTTCGGAACCCAGATCTTCTTCATAGGTGGTCCATTCCTGCAGTTAGTACCAATGTACCTGGCAAACACTTCACCATTTTGATTCTTAAACAGTTTATAGTTTGCATCAAAGGATTCATCAATGATAATGGGGTTAGCACAAGTGAAGCCAGATAAATTGGATGGATCTGCTGAAAGTTCCTTTGCAGCAACCCATGTGGTTTTGGGGTACTGCTCAGGTTTCCAGTAAGAGCCATCTGCATTTATTTTCCTCACGAACCCAACACCCTCTTTCCTAGGGTTTCGGTTCAGAATCTGCTTCTTGAGGACATCACATAATGTCTGATGTCCTTTAAGACTTTTGTACATCCCTGTTTCAAGCAATGTCTTCAACCTAGCATTCTCATCAGCAATAGCAGTGGTATCCTCGGCAGAGGGGTTAGTTACCACATCAACAGTTGAAGATATTGGAACAGCAGTAGCAGTGGAACATTCAGCAACAGAAGTAGCATTATCACGCTCAATGCATTTAAGACATGGTGGTTCAAATCCTTCCTGAGCGGGACTGGTCTGTTCGGCGCGAAGTGACTCGTTTTCCTTTTGAAGATCTTCATGAGCCGCTCTCAATTTCTCAAGTTCTTGCTTCCTTTGAAGATAATCATAGGAAAGCTTTTCATGAGTTGTTGAGAGAGTATCAAGACGATCTTCAAGTTCCTGATACTTAACGTGAAGGTTTTTCATGTCTTCAACTAAGGATTCAGATTGAGTCATTTCAGCACCCAATAGATCATTGCTTCTGTCTAACAGTTTTTGAATATGTTCCATAGCTTTCTGTTGTTCAGTTGCAATTTTAGCAAGTGTTTTGTAGCTGGGTTTTGAATCACAGTCAGAGTCATCGTCACTAGATGTTTGATAGCGAGTAGTGCGTGTGTTTACCTTGGCACCGCGTGCCATGAAGCAGTAGGTAGGAGTGGAGTCGTTCTTGTCATTTGCGTCGGTGTCGGTGATGCAGTCATTGTCTTCAGTGTTGAAGATGGACTTGGCGATGTATGCTGTAGCCAGACTCGCAATGCCAGAATCAGACTCCTCCTCAGACTCCACCTTTGCCTCCTCAGATGCGTACTCCTCCTCTGAATCCATCTCCTTGCCAACAAACTTACGTGCCTTGCCAGATGAGCTCTTCTTGTGTGTTGAAGACTTTGAAGAAGACTTGGAAGAAGACTTTGAGTATTTCTTCTTCTTCTTCTTCTTGTCAGAATCATATTCCTTGCTCTTCTTCTTCCTTCTATTCTCATTGTCCCATTGTGGACACTCAAAGATGAAGTGTCCAGTTTTCTTGCACTTGTGACATGTTTTCTTCTTGTAGTCATGAGCAGAAGCTTCATCATTCCTTGAGCTTGATCGTGAAGATTTTCTTAAGCCTTTCTTCTTGGTGAATTTCTAGAACTTCTTCACTAGCATTGCAAGTTCTCTTCCGATGTCTTCAGGATCATCAGAACTGCAGTCAGAATCTTCTTCAGATGAGGAAACAGCTTTTGCCTTCATGGCACGAGTTCGCCCATAGTTTGGACCGTAGATATCTCTTTTCTCAGAAAGCTGAAACTCATGTGTGTTGAGCCTCTCAAGTATGTCAGACGGATCGAGTGTCTTGAAATCAGGACGTTCTTGAATCATCAGGGCCAGGATGTCAAACGAACTATCATGTGATCTCAGCAGCGTCTTGACGATTTCATGTTTGGTGATCTCAGTGGCGCCGAGGGCTTGAAGCTCATTTGTGATGTCAGTGAGCCGGTCAAATGTGTGCTGGACATTCTCATTGTCATTTCGCTTGAAGCGGTTAAAGAGGTTGCGAAGAACACTGATTCTTTGATCTCTCTGGGTTGAGACGCCTTCATTGACCTTGGAGAGCCAGTCCCAGTCCAGCTTGGATGTCTTCAAAGCACTCACACGGCCATACTGTCCTTTTGTCAGATGACCACATATGATATTTTTGGCAGTAGAGTCCAGTTGAGTGAACTTCTTGACATCAGCAGCAGTAACACCTTCTCTAGCCTTGGGAACGCCGTTCTCGACGACATACCATAGGTCGACGTCAATGGCTTCAATATGCATGCGCATCTTATTCTTCCAGTAGGGATATTCAGTTCCATCGAAGACGGGGCACGCAGCGGAGACTTTAATTATCCCTGCAGTTGACATAGCTAAAACTCCAGGTGGTTAAACCGAATCACACAGAACAAGGGAGCACCTTGCTCTGATACCAATTGAAAGTGCGTTATATCGACTAGAGGGGGGTGAATAGGCGATTTTTATGAAAGTCTTCAAAACATGAGAGTTATGAAGACAATCAGCGAAGAGTATGCCTATTACTATGCAGCGGAAGTTAGATTACACTAGGCCAGCCATGGTCATGTATTCAATGGAGTGAAAGCACAATGACAAACAGCTTCAGTGTAATAAGGATCAGGTAGGAAGAAGTTATGAAGCCAAACAGATCATACTTTCACGTTGTGAAGACAAAAGATAAAGCAAGCATGCAATGGCTTCACAATGAGTAACAGTAAGAGAAGTAAGTGAAGATAAAACCAGTGATTCGTTGAAGACAATGATATGTTTGGCCAGTTCCAGTTGCTATGACAACTGTACGTCTGGTTGGAGCGGCTAGGTATTTAAACCTTAGGACACACAGTCACGGACACCCAGTCCTGAACACATAGTTCAGGACACCAAGTCCTCACCGTATTCTCCTTGAGCTAAGGTCACTTAGTCCTCGCCCAATCACTCTGGTAAGTCTTCAAGGTAGACTCCCAAGCCTTCACAGACTTCGTTCACTGGCAATCCACAATGTCTCTTGGATGCTCTGAACGCGACGCCTAACCGTCTGGGGGATTCACAGTCCTCAAGTGTAATAAGTCTTCAGATCACACAGACACGAAGACTTAAGTGATTCCCAATTTACTCTGGCTTTGGGTGGTTAGGGCTTTTCTCCTCACTAGGAATTTTTCTCTCAAAGGCTTCGAGGTGGGTTGCTCTCAAACGACAAAAGCCGTGAAGTGAAATCTAAGCAGCCAACCGTTTATGGTTGTGGGGGTGGGCTATTTATAGCCACTTGGCAACCCGACCTGATTTGTCCGAAATGACCCTGGGTCACTAAGGAACTGACACGTGTCTCAACGGTCAGATTTCAAACTCTCATGGCAACTTTACTTGGGCTACAAGCAAAGCTGACTTGTCCGGCTCTGGACAAGATTCGCTCTCATTGTCTTCACTCGAAGACATAGGTTTTTGATTTAGGCATCACTTCAGTCATTCTGACCGGTTCTCCTGGACCCCACTTAACAGTACGGTGGTTCCTATGACTCAACACAAAATAAAATGAACTACGAAAGATCTAAGTCTTCGAGCTCCATAGGCTTCATAACGTGTCTTCTTTTGTCATAGTCTTCAATGTGAATATCTTCATATACCACCTTTGTCTTAAATGTCTTCATACATTTTTAGGGGTCATCAATGTCTTCATATACCACCTTTTTCTTCAATGTCTTCATACATTTTTAGGGGTCATCTCTGGTAGTAAAACCAAATCAATGAGGGACTTCTACCTGTGTTTTCCTGCAATTCTCACAAACACATTAGTCCCTCAACTAGGTTTGTCGTCAATACTCCAAAACCAACTAGGGGTGGCACTAGATGCACTTACAGCCGGCTCGACGGATGGAGGCGCAGTTGGTGAGGACAGAGGTTTCTTCCCCTTTTTGGCTTGTTTCGGTGCCATGGCAGTGAAGCGGGCGGAGCACAGGTCGGATTGAGAAGGCGAAGCAGGGCGTCGAGGCAGCAGGGAGATTGGAAGAGCTGGGTGTGGCGAAGGAAGAATAACTGTGTAAGAGGTGGGGCCGTATAGCCGGGCGGATTCAAGGGCAGCGTGGGGAAGCGGATACGCCCATGTCTAATCAACCACCACGCGTCAATCGAGGCCACATGCTTTTGGGGCCCGCGGCGCTCCGTACGTGGCCCTTGGCTTCGCCACGAAGCCAAGCCCGAGCGCACCTTGGGCCCGGGGGCTACTGTCGGTGTTCTGGGAACAAGAGTCCCTAGACTTGCCTGCCTGCGGCCCACGGCGTGGCTAAGCCAGCAGCCGTACGACCCATCTTCACCAACAAAGCATCCAAGACCCTCGCGAGGGTCCAAGCCTCGCGAGGCAGACGACGCAAGACCTCCTCTGGAGTAGCCTAGCCAGGCAGGCTCACGAGGAGCGAAGATATCAAGGCGGGGCAAACCTCACGAGGCCCTTGTGACGTGAGCCATGATGCACGACACCAGGCGGGTGCCAGTGCGTGCATCATCCTTGTTTCCTCTTTGGTGCTAAGGAGGCCAGCGCAGGCGAAGAGTACCGATGCATCAGGCAAAGGTTGCTATATTGGTGCAACAAGACCAAGACCAGGAGGACGGCAAGACGGAGGTCATCGTGGAGACCAAGACCAGGAGGACGGCAAGACGGAGGTCATCGTGGAGCCCAAGACGGTGTCACCACCAGAGCTTTTCGCAGGCGAAGACCACTTTTGTTAGGATAGCTTGTACTAGCTGTCCCCCTTCAAATTGGCCCGCCGTTTTTGGCTCCCTTCCCGCTCGATATTTGGGAAGAGGACCAGGGCCAATATAAGTAGAGCTAGCCACCATAGTAGAGGCATCTCAGGTTAGCTTGATCCAACCCGATCGAGAGCCCACTCACAAGAACACCTCAACCTCAGGAGGCTGTTCTTCCCTTGTGCCGTTCATCATCAGCCCTAGAGGCAATCCACCACCACCACACTGGAGTAGGGTATTACACCACAACGGTGGCCCGAACCAGTATAAACCTCGTGTCTTTTCGAGTTGCGAGTTCGTCAAGTTCGTCCGCGAGATCTTAGCGAGCTTGGGCGTAGATCGGTAGGAAGGAAAGACTTCGCGCGCACCCCAGTGTTTGAACCTTAAGGGTTTGCCGGAACCCCACATCCGACAATAATGAAAATGATTGAGTGGCTCTTATAAGCATTATTGTTGATCTGACAAAAGAGCCCATATTACCTTGTCTTCTCTCTTGAATTGAATGCTTGCAGATTCCAGCTTAGTCCAATGCACGTGCACTATTATTACTATCCAAACTATTCGGTCGTGCAAGCGAAAGGCAATAATGATGATTATATGATGGAACTTATTGAGATGAGAAAAGCTGGTATGAACTCGACCACTCTTGTTTTTGTAAATATGATGAGTTCATCGTTCCTGATTCAGCCTATTATGAATAAACATGTTTCCAATGACAATCAGAGATTGTAGTTGCTTATTCCATGCTTAATTAGCTAGGAGCTTATAATGGTTTACCTTGCGTGCCAAAATGCTATTAAAATGGTTGTGATGTGGTATGATAGGGTGGTATCCTCTTTTGAATGATTCGAGTGGCTTGACTTGGCACATGTTCACGCATGTAGTTGAAACAAAATCAACACAACCTCTACGATATTTATATTCATGGTGCATTATATCCTACTCATGTTTGCATTCGGTGTTGATTAATTTTAATGCGTGTTCATGACTGTTGTCGGTCTCTAGCTGGTCGCTTCCCAGTCTTTTGCTAGCCTTCACTTGTGCTAAGCGGGAATACTGCTTGTGCATCCAATTCCATAAACCCCAAAGTTGTTCCATATGAGTCCACCATACCTACTTATATACGGTATCTACCTGCCGTTCCAAGTAAATTTGTATATGCCAAACTCTAAACCTTCAAATAAACATTCTGTTTTGTATGCTCGAATAGCTCATGTATCAACTAGGGTTGTCTGTATCTTCCATGTTAGGCGGGTTATTCTCAAGAGGAGTGGACTCCGCTCCTCACTCACGAGAAAATGGCTGGTCACCGGGATGCCCAGTCCCATGCTTTATGCAAATCAAATCAAAATAATTGCAAACAAAACTCCCCCGGGACTATTGTTAGTTGGAGGCACTCGTTGTTTCGAGCAAGCCATGGATTGATGCTTGTTGGTGGAGGGGGAGTATAAACTTTACCATTATGTTTGTGAACCGCCTATAATGTGTGTAGCATGGAAGATATCGCCATCTCTTGGTTGTTATGTTGACAATGAAAGTTTACCGCTCAAAATATTATTCATATCTATTTCAAAACCGAGCTCTAGCACCTCTACAAATCCCTGCTTCCCTCTGCGAAGGGCCTATCTATTTACTTTTATGTTGAGTCATCATCCTCTTATTAAAAAGCACCAGTTGGAGAGTACCACTGTCATTTGCATCCATTACTGTTAGTTTACATTGAGTATGACTTGACTGGATCTCTATTAAAATTAATTACAATGTATAGTCAATCCTTGATCTTTAAAGGTGCTCTGCATTTATGTTTTGCGGTCTCAGAAAGGGCTAGCGAGATACCATCTTGTTATATCATATCATGATTGTTTTGAGAAAGTGTTGTCATCCGTGATTTATTATTATTGCTCGCTAGTTGATTATGCCATTGATATGAGTAAACATGAGACCCAAATGTTATTGTGAATATGGTTAGTTCATAATCTTTGCTGAAAACTTAAATGCTGGCTTTACATATTTACAACAACAAGAGCAAACAGAGTTTGTAAAAGTTTTTCTTTATTACTTTCAGTTTATCAACTGAATTGCTTGAGGATAAGCTAAGGTTTAAGCTTCGGGAGTTGATACGTCTCCGTCGTATCTACTTTTCCAAACGCCCTTGTTTTGGACTCCAAACCCGGACTGACGTTGTTTTCAGCAGAATTGCCAAGGTGTTATTTTTGTGCAGAAATAAAAGTTGTCGGAATGACCTGAAAATAAACGAAGAATTATTTTGGAATATATAAAAAATACTGGAAGGAAGATCCACGTCAGGGGGGCCTCCACCTGTCCACGAGGGTGGGGGCGCACCCTACCCCCCTGAGCGCGCCCCCTGCCTCGTGGGCCCCCTGACGCTCCACCGACCTCAACCTTGACTCCATATATTCACTTTCGGGGAGAAAAAACCCAGGGAGAAGGATTCATCGCATTTTACGATACGGAGCCGCCTTCAAGCCCTAAACTCTCTAGGGAGGGCTGATCTGGAGTCCGTTCGGGGCTCCAGAGAAGGGAATCCATCGCCATCATCATAATCAACCATCCTCCATCACTAATTTCATGATGCTCACCGCCGTGCGTGAGTAATTCCATCGTAGGCTTGCTGGACGGTGATGGGTTGGATGAGATTTACCATCTAATCGAGTTAGTTTTGTTAGGGTTTGATCCCTAGTATCCACTATGTTCTGAGATTGATGTTGCTATGACTTTGCTATGCTTAATGCTTGTCACTAGGGCCCGAGTGCCATGATTTCAGATCTGAACCTATTATGTTTTCATCAATATATGAGAGTTCTTGATCCTATCTTGCAAGTCTATAGTCACCTACTATGTGTTATGATCCGGCAACCCCGAAGTGGCAATAATCGGGACCACTCCCGGTGATGACCGTAGTTTGAGGAGTTCATGTATTCACTATGTGTTAATGCTTTGGTCCGGTACTCTATTAAAAGGAGGCCTTAATATCCCTTAGTTTCCAATAGGACCCCGCTGCCACGAGAGGGTAGGACAAAATATGCCATGCAAGTTCTTTTCCATCAGCACATATGACTATATTCGGAATACATGCCTACATTACATTGATGAATTGGAGGTAGTTCTGTGTCACCCTAGGTTATGACTGTTACATGATCGATCGCATTCGGCATAATTCTCTATCAACGATCCATTGCCTACGAGCTTTCCATATATTGTTCTTTGCTTATTTACTTTTCAGTGGCTATTGTTATCATCACTACAAAAACACCAAAAATATTACTTCTTGCTACCGTTACTTTTGCTATCATTACCACTAGTATCATATTACTTTGCTACAAAACACTTTGCTGCAGATACTAAGTTTCCAGGTGTGGTTGAATTGACAACTCAGCTGCTAATACTTGAGAATATTCCTTGGCTCCCCTTGTGTCGAATCAATAAATTTGGGTTGAATACTCTACCCTCGAAAACTGTTGCGATCCCCTATACTTGTGGGTTATCATAGTACCATATACTACTACTTGGATTTGATGGAAAGATAAAGATACATACGGATCCATCAACAACATCCTCACACCCTAGTGCACCGGGTCACCAACCGACGTGTGAGGAGCAGCGGCGTTGGCGGCAAGCTCAACGTGCTTCTGAACAATGTCGTCCAAGGTTGCCCTGCGGTCCAAGAAGGCCAGCGTCCTATCGTCCTCCTCTTGCATGTTGTAGTCCTTGTGGACGATTTGCGCATAGACATGGGTGATTATGTCGATGGTGTCTTGCTGCGCCAGGCGCTGCGCGGCGAACGCGACCTCGAGGTGGACATTCTCCGGTGCGATGACGGGCAGTTGTAGGTCCACTAGTGCGTCGAAGAGGTTGTCACCATAGAGGCTGTTGAGGGTGGCAAGCATCACAGAGCATGGTCGCTGGGCTGGAGGCGTACGTCAAGGTCGTCCGCGAGCTTCTTGACGACGATGAACTTGTCGAGGAAGCTGGCGAGGACCTCATCGAATAAGGAGACGAAGTTGTCATCCAAGCAGCCCCTCGCCCTGGCGGCCTCAAGCACTACGTGGAGACGTTCCTCGATGCCGGGCCGCAGGCCGGTGTCGTGGACCATCTGGCACAGCTGGCTGATGCTCGTGCTCATCACCTATATGGGTCTAGCTTCTAGTCAGGTGATCTTGCGATTGGAGTGATCACTCTTGCCCTTGGGTGCGTAGGTGCGTAGGATTTCGTAGATTGGACTGGCGGGAGCCTTTTTATGAGAAGTGTAGACTGCGTTGAGTTCATGTGCATGTTGGCCATCTACTCCTCGCCCCTCTACTGCACCAGCCTTTGGCTGTATGACAGGTTAGCCAGTCACCCGTTGGGCCGACGTGTCATACACCCAAAGGCAGGTGCAGTAAGTCAATGAAGCCGCATCCCCCTCCGTGCATGTGCATGCTTTCAATGACTTGAGACTACCAAACATCACATGCAGTGGTTAGTTCATTGCATGTAATCCTATTAAGTAGAAAAAAGACATTAAGTTATCTCGCCGATAGGAATAAAACAATACATCATGTATTTATTTACAGAGGGAGTAGTACATTTTTTGTGACATGCATTACTAGATATTGCTAGTCAAATACTAAATCCAGATGGACGTGGTAGTACTACTAAATCCAAACGGTGGTGCTAGTACTACTAGTAGTAGTACTACCAAGGTAGTAGCACTGTACTACCCGTTGGTCAAATTATTACGTGCTGCTCCTCACAGTGAAGTGAATATACCCTATGCCGGAGATGACACCTGAGTATAGGTGCCGTGTTCGGCATACCATAGTCAGCCTCACCGTCTGTAGTCAATATCATCATGGCTATAGACCTAGCCTGCTTACAACTAGCCGTGTTCGACATAATTTCCCGTGCGTAGATGCTCGCGCATTGCACGGAACACCAAGATTGGGGGGTGTACGGCGCCGGCAGCGACCATCGCGCCAAATTTTTCCATGGCCTTCTAGATGTGGTGGGGAGAAGATAAGGCTGATTGTGAGAGACAAGGAGTTGTTTGTAAATAGGGAACAAGTGCGGGCATCTTTTTTGCAAAACTGGAGAAGTTTGGTTTGTATGCATCAGATCTAGATCCGACGGCTATTGGTGAAAGATGGCAGGCACAACATCATCACCAACTCAGGACCTATTTGATTCGCGGGATTTTGAAAACGCAGGAATAGGACACGACAACGCTACAAGTTTCAAACTGATATTACAAATGTTAGGAGTAATGCTACACCTATGAAGAGGGAATTACAAGGAAGTTTACGTAAGAACTTTCGTTACATCAGGTGGATGCAGCATTATCATACAAACTAAAATCCACCACCCTGACATGTCACTAATGGGCAAATAAGTTTTCGAGTCTCTGGCCACTTGATGTTTCAAAAACAAATTCAGCTTCTGCAGAGACTTTGTCATTTAGACTTGGACGCTTGCGGTGATCAGCATGCCATTCATTGTTGCGCCAGAGAACGCCAAACCTCATTACCTTGAGCACACTTGCCTCCAGAACAAAGAACCTGGCCAATTTAATCTCAGATGTGCTGCCTCGGTAGTCGATCAAATCAATTTCTGTAAGATGGAGATCAATGCATTCGATGAGATTGTTATAGTGCAGCACATTTTTCACTTACGGGTCTTTTTTATCTGCAAAAGAAGAGAACATATTAGAGAAGCTGGCTGTATAAGATTGCTGTGTCATCAAGAGGTACTAATATCATTCGCTCATATGACAGGGTTGGCTGGCTAGTGATATTTTTTTCACTCACACACTCTCTCTATCTTTCTCTTTCCTCTCATTTACCTAGGAGTACGTGAAGAGCTTGGGAATTTGTTGCCTTCCACTATGTGGCCGATGCCATATTTCGCAAAAGTATGCCACATAATACGCATCGATGTCAAATCAAAAGAATTTGGCACCGCTCTCGCGATGTGAGAGAGTTGGCACCGCTGTGCACATAGACCCACATGTATAAACAAATCAATCAAACCAACTACACCAGCCACTCACTCTCCCAAACAAGTGTTTTTATTGCCTCAGTCCTCTCTCTCCCACGCAAGTGTTTTTTCATTGCGTGAGCTATTAATTTGGCACTGGAGCAAACTAGGTGATCCAGATTGGGGCACCAGGTGAGCAATGGAGGGGCATCGATGCCAAATGCATCACAAGTGAATTTGGCACGTGTTTTTCCCTATATAGTGGAGGGCCGTTATAGCCCACTTATGTACTACCTCTTATTTAGTATAAAATTTTGACCATAGATTTACGTAACAAAATGCCAATGCATGTCACTAAAAACTACACCATCTAAAATTATGTTCAAATATGAATCCAACGATATAGTTTTTAGTGACATGCATTAACATTTTGTCAGTTAAATCTATCACTACTAGGAAAAGGCCTGTTAGTGGCGCACCTGTTTTGGCCATTAATGGCGCACTACAGGTGCGCCACTATCATCACACCATTACTAACTAATACTAATGGCGCACCCCTGGTGCGCCATTAGTATATCAGACAGTAGTGGCACACCAGGCAGTGCGCCATTAGTATGTCCCATGGTGCGCCATTAGTATGTCCCATGGTGCGCCATTAGTATGCCTCCCAGGGGGCCATATTTACCTTCTGCTCTGGGTTACTAATGGCACACTAACAGACAATGCGCCACTAGTATTTTTACAGCAGTGCGCCACTAATGTGCTGTATGGTGCGCCACTAGTATGAATATTAGAAATTATTTTTTTCTTTTCTGATATTTGCACAGGTTACAAAATATATTACTGCACAGAATATAGACAGCACCACACAACAACAACAGATTTATCGAATACAATAGAAGATTAGTCTCCGAATACAATTCATCATAT
The DNA here is from genome assembly GCF_003073215.2 of Triticum urartu. Taxonomy (NCBI): domain Eukaryota; kingdom Viridiplantae; phylum Streptophyta; class Magnoliopsida; order Poales; family Poaceae; genus Triticum; species Triticum urartu. The sequence goes on from NC_053026.1 coordinate 285,295,550, forward strand.
TAGCTAGTCTCCGAATTCAAAATACCCAACAAAGTTAGAACATTACAAGTCTCGAGACCACGAGTAGCGATTTTGTCTTCACATTACAAGTCGATATCGATCATCTAAACTACCATCACATAGAAGAGAGCTGCGGTCATCACGATTAGCATCATCGCGATGAAACTGGTCTTCATCCGGTTCCTCCTCCGCTCCCTCCTCTCTCCCGCTAGATAGCGCGCGTATCTAGCTTCCGCCTCCACCCTAGTGGTGTACCCTTTATAACTGTTACCGCTGAAACGGTGAACCTGTCTCTGACACTCCTCCCAGTCGTCGTAGACTCCGGGAACCTTACCCTTGTACACGACATATCTATGCACTAGCCAAACAAAACGTTAGTAGCAATTCACAGACAATACATAAGCAATATATAAGTATGCAACAAAAGGATCGGAAGAGAAAAGCAAGACATTAATAGCACGATTCGTGGTCCTACTAATAAATAGCATCGATTACATATAAGTTGAACGACTGTCCAAACCAAAGAGACGTACAAGTTCATTAAAGTTTAATTACAACATGAGCTAATCGATATTTCAGAACTACACATAGCATCACTACTTTCGACTCGACTCAGGGACCGGAGCATGGATGAAGCCGTCGTCTATCATGATGGTCATGAAATCATGGGCGTTGTCAGCCTGCATTTGTAGCGTTGTGTCTATATCACTGTTGGACGGTTGATATGTGAGGTAGAACTGCCCCGAGGTATGAAGCACATCTTGATGGATGATTTCCGCAAACTCCGACTGGATGTGAAAGAATTCTTGTCTGATGTCCGCGTCCTGGATTGCCGACAAGCTTGTGGCCCAATCTTTGAGATTATTTGGTAGCAGAAGGTGATCGTGGTCTCGTACGATCGCCTGCATGTGATGGAGGGCGTAGTAGGCATCCTTCTGACCGCCAGGTGGCTGCTTGACGCAGGGGAACATCGTTTTGTGGGTGAACACGTGCTTGTCGTACCTACGAATTGGCCTGCTGAAGGTGCCTCCAGATCTGGCGTAGCCGGGGAGAACATCATCAAGAACTTTCTTGATATTTGTGTAGTCTTTCTTCCACTGACGGTCCGAGTCGAAATACGTGGCCATGGAATATTTCGGGCTTAAGAGGATGAGTGTGCAATGTGTGTCACTGCGCAAAACACGGAATCTTAGAGAAAAAAGAACGATCGAAATCTAAGAAATCATATGTTACGGGGCGGTGAGGGGATGACTTACTCGGGAAAGTAAGGCACGAGGAAGTTATCCTTATCTGGGTTTGCCAGAATGACGCCTTCGAGGTATGAACTCGCGACTTGCTGGTCCCCAGCGCTGCCCAAGATCTTGGCACACATGTAGAAGGGGTCGACTATCATGATGTCCGGGGTCTTGTCTCTAATGATCCGCATCTCCATACTCAGCGAAAATAGCCGAACGAAGGTGTAGTGCAACAGGTGAAGGTTAAACATAGCAAAGATGTCATCAAACTGCAGGACGATCATACCCCCGATGGTGATATCCACAAAGCCCTTTCCCTCTGGCACCTTGGCCATGAAAACCGGGTATGACACATCATTCTCTCAGAGACGCTGCTTCTCCAAAGAAAGAACACTGTCATGCAGACTCGGCATAGCACCAGTTGCAGAATTGAGCAGATTAGTCGGTAGCATCGGGATACCTGCCACATGCACCCTCCTCGAGATATCCTTAGGTGAAGGTGGCCCGTCCTGAGCACGGATCATACTCGGTGCCGGCTGGCTCGCACCCTTGTTACTCTTTCTTTTCCGTCCCTTCTTCTTCTGCTGTAATGGGATCGAGTTCTGCTCAGAGACATCCTTCTTGAGTGTGTTGGGGCTGATAATATTTCGCACCTTGGCTATCTGAGGCTCGGTGAAGGCGGCAGCTGGAGGCGTCTCCTGAAACTGAACGCCAGACGATGCCTCTTGCAACTGGGTTTCTCCACGATACCAGCTAGATCATCTTTTGCAGGGTTGGGTTCTTGAGAAGGAGGCCCCAAGAATTCGTCACCGTACCCATGTTCATTGAAGTACTTATCTACGTTGGTAAATGTACCGTCATTGTCGTCGTCGGCGTCATCCAGATCCTGTGCCATATGCATGTCCAAATCCTATGCCATATCCATGTCCGGCATGTCCGGTAGCGTTGCGGGGGTCCTGCCATGGCTTGGTGCCGGCACGACTGGCGGTGTTGTCTGTGGGGTGGTGTCCCCCGCCCCCAAACGAATCTGGCTCTTCGGCCAAAGCATGGGCCAGTTTATGCAGGCGCTGAGGGTCATCACATCATCTCCGTCGGCCCCATGGGGTCGATACGGAGGTAACATGTCGTCAAAGCCTGGCAGCACCCGAACCATTTGAACCCTATAAACGGTGGGTGGCATCTGATTACCGTGGAACGCGCGGCTGCCCGGTTGTAGCCAAGGTTTTATCATTTAGGGTTTGTCCATGCTGAGGCCCATGCATAACACAAGAGGCAGTTGATCCTACTTAATTAAGTACTAAGATACCCCGGCCCATGCATTAGTCGCAAGTACCCCGTATGTCCTATTTTTAGCAAAGTCATGCTAAAATTCACAGAAAATTTCAGCATGACCTTTGCTGAAAATAGGACATATGGAGTACCCGAATTTGCCGGAACGGAAGTTAGTCGACATTCCTGCAAACTCAAGGGCCTCTCGGGATACCTGCAAAATCATCACAACACGATGGTCGGAGACAAAACCCAGCAAACTAGCACCACAATGTGCCTCTACTTTCATATGGAGGTGTTGCAACAACGTATATACTTTATCACATTATAAGTCCTCACACCATCAACTATGACAAAATCTGAGAGTATAAGTCTGGTTACATTCACCCAAGTCCAAACATAAAATTCTGTCCAACAAAACCTGACAAGTGATATGTTTTTTAAGTATCTATAGAACAGTCTCTAAAAATTTCATGTTGTAACTTTATTTTAATACCACCTCAAAATATTGTACCCAGGAACATATATTTCGGGACATCAAACTAAACTGATAGCTGCTCTCAAATCGTACATCCAAATGACACAAATAAATACTCTAAAGAAACCTTGAAACTTTATCTAAAACTTATGTAAAGGGGCCAACTCAAAATTCTGAGCCTAGCTAACTCATTTTTCACATATAAGCTTGTTGTCCAGATTTGATAGTGCAGTTTTTAACCGAACCAAGTTCAGTTTACAGCCAGAGTCACCCTGGTTTTTAACCCAATATGAATCACAGATAAATAAATTCTGGAGTTATGCTCACAACAGAAATATATGCGCAGGTGTGCAATGACAAAATTCTGGAGTTATGCTATGCAATCTAGAATGTAGTCTAAGGGGAACTAACTAGCAGCATCTCATCTAGAACACATGTGAGTACTTCAATGGAAATAGCAACATCAGGAAGAAAAGAAGGAACATTGTCCCACAGTAGCAACAACAGGTGTTCAATTAGTCAAGTAGCAGGAACACACAAGCAAAACATGGTAAAAAGAAACAAATTGGAAAGAACATAAGAAGTATACACCATCAGATTGGGCGATACGGCTGGGCGCGGCCCGAGCGTAGTGGAGGCACGGTCGCGGTGCGGTGAGCGCGCCTGGGCGGGGCCAGGGCGTGGCCAGGGGCCGAGGGGGAGCACGGCCACGGGGGGCGGCAACCAGGAGCTGGGGCACGGTGGTGCAATAGTCTACGGCGACGAAATCGAAGGGGGGAAAGGGGAACCGGTGCAGCTCACAGAGTGGAAGACGATGGTGAGCTCGTCCGAGGCTGGGGTTGACGAGGTGACGCGGATCGACGGTGAGGCCGCGGTGGCCGGAGGTGGAAGAAGACCTCGATCTGCATGATGCAGAGTCGTCGAGCTCGAACGGGTGGTCGTAGATGACATAGAAGAACACTGCAGAGCTCCTGGACTCCTTGGTGGGGGTGCGGGGACGACGGTGGTCGTGGGGATGATGCGGTGACGGCGACGACCTAGTCGGGTGAAGCAGCGCGAGGGGAGGGGAAGTGGGGAGGTGCTAGGGTTTGCACAGGGGTCTGGCTCGGCCTTATCCAACAGGGGAGCCGGAGCGGGTGTGGAGCGGGCGCGGGGGCCGTCAGAGCGGGTGTGGCGAGGGAGGGAAGGGGGATCTGGCGAGGGAGAGGGAAGGGGGATCGGGCGAAGGGGTATCCAGCTAGAGGGGGGAATGTTAGTAATGGCGCACCATCTAGGGGTGCGCCATAAAAACACTGATAGCAATGGCGCACCCTCCTCTGGTGCGCCATTAGTAACTTTTTTTCATTATTTTTTGTTGCATCTAATAATTTGTTTTTTATCAAATTTGTTATTTTCATGAGGACTAGAACCGAAGATATCATCAAATTTTTTTTTTTGAAAATATCATGAAATTTGTTTTTTATTTTTAATTCAAAATATCATCAAATTTGTTATTTGAAAATATCATCAAATTTGTTATTTAAAAATATCATCATTTTTTTAATTTTTAGTTGCATTCATTAGTGAATTGATAAAACATTTATGAATATGAAAAAATATCATCAAATTTGAAGAATATTCATGAATTCAAAAAGTGCCCATGAAATTTAAAAATATTCATGAGTTCAAAAAATATTAACAAATTCAATATTCATGAGGACTAGAACATAAGAAATATCATTTCAAAATGTCGAAATACAATCGAGAAATGAAGACTACGATTTAAATACAATCGATCTTAGTTAGCTATCTTTTCACAATCTTCTTGCCCTTCTTTTTCGCAAATGGAGTTCTTCTGTTGAACGGACGTCCTTTAGGTAGGGTGGTCCTGCTTCTTCTTGTGGTGTATGGCACTTCATCGTCGTCGTCATGTTCCATCTTCGGGTCGCCGTACTTGTCGAAGTCTTGCTCATTGGCGACTCCATCCATTCCGATGATCTTCCTTTTGCCTCTCCTCACGACAACACGACTGGGCTTTGATGGGTCGGTAATGAAGAAGCATTGGTCCACTTGGGAAGCCAGTACCCATGGCTCATTTTTCGCGGTGACGTTTGCACCCGCGGTCTTGGATTTGGCTTCGGGTATAACCATGGTGGTGAAATACCGGTCTTCTTTTATGACGCTCTTGGCCCATCTGACATGGAACATCGGGACCTTCTCTCCAGCGTAGCTCAGCTCCCAGATCTCCTCGATCCTTCCATAGTATCTGTCCTTGTCGTTACCGGTGTAGGATTCCATCGTTACCCCAGAGTTCTGATAACCATCGCTCTTCATGTCCTTGTCCTCGGTGTAGAATGTGTAGCCGTTGATATCGTACGCCTCATAGGTCATCAGGTTGTGCTCGGCGCCCTGTGACAAGGCGAATATGAGTTTTTCTTCCGTAGAAGAATCCTCATGTAAAGGGTACGATAGAAGCTTCTCCTTGAACTAACGCGTGAAACATGAGTTGTGCTCTTTGATTATATCTCTGTCCGTCCTCTGTTGGCCTCGGTCATTGTACGTCTTCTCAATAAAGGTTTTGTGCTCTACCACCCAAGGATCGACCACGTCTATGTGTTGTAGCGCGACTAGGTTTGCTCTTTCAAAGTCGGCGAGTCGACCCTCGAAGTCGACATGCATTTCGCGGCGACCCTTGCGGTGACCCCATCCAGCGAGCCTGCCGAGGTGCCTGCTGACGGGCAGACCAATGGGGTTCTCGATGCCTAGATAATTCATGCAGTAGGAGATGCACTCTTCGGTCAGAAAGCCCCTGGCTATGCTTCCCTCTGGATGTGACATGTTGCGAACGTATCCTTTGATGACACCATTCATCCTTTCGAACGGCATCATGCTGTGCAGGAACGTCGGCCGAGTTGGATGATATCCTCCATGATATGGACCAGCAGATGCACCATAACATCGTAGAATGCGGGAGGGAAGTACATCTCAAGCTCGCATAGTATCACCACGATCTCTTCCTGTAGCCTTCTGAGTTGCCTCACGCCAACCGACTTCCGAGAGATGACGTCGAAAAAGTTGCATAGGCCAAATAGCATTTCACGGGCGTGTGCGTCCATGATCCCAGAGATTGCAACTGGAAGTATCTGCGTCATCAGCACGTGACAGTCGTGAGACTTCATCCCGCTGAACTTCTGCTTCACTGAGTCTAGGTATCTGCTTATCTTCCCCGCATAACCGTAAGGAAGTTTTACTCCTACAAGGCAGGTGAAAAATTGCTCGATCTCCTCCTAACTTAGAGTGAAGCATGCGGGAGGGTAGTCATTTCCAGTCTTCTTGGGCTTTTTGCCTTTGCGACGACTTTCCGTGTCCTGCTTCGCCTCATCATCATCATCATTAGCGTGAAGCTCCTCCCTGATGCCCATTGATTTCAAGTGTGCCCTTGCTTTCGGCCCATCTTTTGTCCTCTCTGGCATGTTGAGCAGGGTACCAAGCAGACTCTCGCACACGTTCTTCGTGATATGCATGACATCAAGGCTGTGAGGCACACGGTGGATCTTCCAGTACGGCAAGTCCCAGAAAACAGACCACGTTTTCCATACCTTCAGCAGCGGCTCTGGCGCCTTTCGCTTCTTTCTCGGCTCTGGCGCCTTTTGCTTCCTTCCCGGCAGTGGGCAATCTTTCCAATTTTCAACAACTTGTCTATTTCCTCGCCGCTCCTCGTACGTGGGCATCTTCGGGGTTCGGTTTCACCATCGAACAGATCCTTGCGTTTTCTCCATGGGTCATCGTTTCGAAGCTACCTTCGATGTCCCATGAACACGGTTTTTGAAGACCCGGGATCTCTATCTAGCTGGCGATACGTTGTGTCATCCATGCACCTGACGCATCCAGAAAATCCATGGACCGCCTGCCCCGCGAGATATCCATAACCGAGATAGTCGTGCACCGTCGTGAGCAGTGCGGCTCTCATAGGGAAATATTCTTTCTCTGCGGCGTCCCACGTATTGCCTGACGTTTTCCACAGCGTGTCTAGCTCCTCTTTCAGCAGCCCCAGATACAGATTGATGTCGTTCCCTGGTTGTTCCAGCCCTTCAATTAGCATACTCATGTGAATGTACTTCCTCTTCATGCACAACCAGGGGGAAGGTTGTACATCCACAAAAACACAGGCCAGGTGCTATGTGTGCTTCTCTGGCTGCCAAACGGATTGACTCCATTGGTGCTCGCGCCCAACACGATGTTCCTTGGATCGTCCCCAAATTCTGGGTGTTCGAAGTTCAACGCTTGCCACTGGCTCGCATCCTTAGGGTGACTCAGCATCTTGTCTTTTTTATTTATCTCCGGATCATTTCCGTCATCTTCTCACTTCTTCTCCTCCCTATCCGCGTGCCAACGCAGGAGCTTTGCTAGCTTAGGGTCTGCGAAATATGCAGACGAGGAGTGATCGGAAAGTACCACACCACTTTTCGAGGAGCTTTCTTCCTCTTCTTGTATCGAGTGACGCCGCACACCGGACATATGGTAGACTCTGCGTGGTCGTCCCGATAAATGATGCAATTGTACATGCACACATGGTATTTCATGTGCGATAAATCCAGAGGACACACGATTTTCTTCACCTCCTCGAAATTGGTCGGGCACTTGTTCCCCTTGGGAAGACGTTCGTGCTAGAATGACATGTTCTCGTCGAAGCATGCGTCGGTCATTTTGTGTTTTACCTTCATCTCCACAGCCATGAGCGTTACTTTCAGGCGGGTATCCTCGGGCCTGCATCCTTCATACAATGGAGTAACCGCGTCTATCTCCAGTTGATCCAGCTTGGCTTTCTCTTGGGCGGTAGCCCTTGCGTTATCCGTCTGCTTGAGAAGCAGCTCTTGAATATGAGGGTCCTGCACCTAGCCCATCGATGGTCCATCGTCGTCTGCTCTGGCATCTTCATCTTCATGATCATGCCCTTCATCTTGATCTTCCTCATCATCATGTCCGGCATCACCGTCGTGATCATGTCCTGGAGATTCTTTGTCTTCTCGCCCGCCCTCCCCGCGGTGGTTGTCTTGCTACCCTTCCTCATATCTTTCCCGGCCCCCATGGACGACTTCATAGTCATCTTCATCACCTTGCCACCGATAGCCATCCATGAAACCACGCAAGAGCAGGTGGTCCCGCACCTGCCCGGAATCCGGGTGCGCAATAAGGCTCTTCAGCTTGCATCTTCGACACGGACATCTTATCTCCATCTCATTCTTTTGAATCATCTCGGCCTTCATGGAGCTCAAAAACTTATTCATGATGCCTTCGGTCATCGTGCGAACCATGATCACCTGAGGGGTAGAGCAAAACGATATTTTAGAACCAAGAAAAAATTTGGCATGACTTTGCCTAAAAATAGGACCAAAAAGAATGCATAGTGCCAAATTCTCGCCGAAACGGAAATGAATCACCATTCCGGCAAAATATTGGCAACTATCGCATTTCAAATACCGGTACCTGCAAACACAAACATATATGCAACACCACAAACATATGCAACACCACAAACATATGTAGATCTAGCTAGGCCATAAAAAGTGCATGTGCATGTTGTTGGAGGGAGAAAAAAGTAGATCTACAACAGAAAGAAAGCTTTCCCCTTACTTACCTATCAAAAAAAGGTAATTTAACCACTTAATTTGGGTGAATCTATGGTGCAAATGAGGTGAGGAGGAAGAGGCAGCCGAGACAAGTTTGGAGGAGGAGGAGAGAATGAAGTGGGGAAAGTGAGTGTGGTAGGTGGCTGTCCAAAATATCTAGCTGGTCTCAGGTTACTAATGGCGCACCACCTACAAATGCGCCATTAGTAACCCTGGTTACTAATGGCGCACCTGCCAGGAGTGCTCCATTACTAGTTTTGCAAAAAAAATCTCAGTAGTGGCGCACAGTGGGTGTGGTGCGCCATTACTACTTTTGAAAAAAAAAGTAAAAAAAATGTCAGTAGTGGCGCACCGAGAGTGTGGTGCGCCATTACTAGTTAAAAACTACTAATGGCGCACTGTGCCCTGGTGCGCCATTAATAGTTTTGGAAAAATAAAAAAATAAAATTTGCTAGTAATGGCGCACCGTGTGTCTGGTGCACCATTAGTAATGAGGACACTAATGGCGCGCCTGTATCTGGTGTGCCACTGCTATATAGCAGTGGCGCACCACATACATGGTGTGCCATTAATGTCCATATCAGCTATAGCCCTTTTTCTAGTAGTGTATGGTCAAATTTTGAGTACTTGCTCTTAGGGTAACCATAGAGTTACTGGAGTAGTCTAAGTTACTTTCCACTATGACTTGCCTATGCTAGTATAGTAGTACAACAAAAAAACGATGCAGGTGATCATGTGAGAAAAAATACTAAAAACATTTCTTTCGGTGCAGTGCGTAGATGCAGTTTTGAACACTACACTTTTCATCGTAATTTGGGAAAATTATGAAAAATTTGAGCTACGTTGTGATTACCGTTTACTAATAGGAAAGAAGTTTCACCTCGATGAGTAGCTTCTCTGTGCACGGAAAGCATGTAAGGAATCCAACAACTTGATCCAGATTGGGGCTGATAGATTTTATTGCCAAGATCTTCACTGTGCGCATAGACTGGGTCAAGCTTATGGGAATCATTTTATGGAAGACGGTCGTACATACACCCAGAAGAAATTTAAAATGTGAATTTCAAGAAGATGGAGAAGAAGATGAGTGTTGTACCTGAATGATTACGGATCAAATAAAGAGTTCAGAGAATTTGGCAGACGGGTGCACCAACGCTGTTAATTTCGGCACGTCAATGACCCTGATTTTTGCTGGACCTTCTAGATCCGATACAAGCAATCTCTCAAGGAAAGGCGCATTCTCAATGACCATAACGTGGAATAGCTGGAGTGATATATTCCCAATTGATGTCTTGTTGCGAGGCCGGCAAGACATATAAATCCATCGGAGATTCGTCGAGGCGATGTGGAGGCTAATGAACCTGTGGATCTGCTCAAGACAAAGGTACTCGAGCGCAGTAGAGCTGCGGAGCAGGTGCTCCATAAGCTTCTTCAAGATGACAACATCGAAGAGGTCGAGCTGCTTGAGTTGAGGGAGAAGAAGGGCGGGCGCGGCATTAATCTGGGGAAGATAGCAGGAGCTGAAGCTGGCACGGCGCAGCATTGGCACGAGGCAGAGCGCGGACGGCGGCAGAGAGCGACATCATCCAGCGTCAAAGCTGAGCTCCTCAGGCTGATGTAGGGCAGGGGATAAGAACCACTCGGCGAACTTGGGTTGGACTTTGCAGTTGGTACTAAACATGCGGATGTCAAGGCGTCTGGTTGGCCCAGGGTGCGATGAAAGGATCTTGGAGACTGCGGCCATGCATTTGCAATCCCAGTCGCAGAGGTAGCTGTCAACGGTGAGGTTGAGGGGGACGCGGCGCCAGAGGGGGGCGCCACCGCCGGGAGAGCAGGGCGGTCTGCACGGCAGATTTGGTGGGGAGGAGGCCGATGATGACGAGCAGCATGTCGTCGGGGAGGCTGCTGATGAAGTCTAGGCTCGCCGGATGAAGTTTTGGCTCGAGCCGCCTCCGTTTGTTGGCTGCCTCGCTGTCCATCTCAACCGGCAGCGACGTGCGGTGTACACGTGTGCTGGTGTGTGTTGTGTGCTGGGTGTGCGCGAGTGCGTCCTTCTATGCATGCCGCCGCGCAGTGGTGAATTGTGCGCGAGTGCGTCCTCCACGCGGAAGAAGTGTGTCCTCAATGCGCCCTCAATTTACTAGCATGCGGGGTGCCACCTCGAGTGGTTTCAACTTTGTTTACTTCACCGCGTGTCAGATGGGCCTCTAGTTTACTTATTTTCACCCACTGCCACATGGGCCAGCACACAAAGATACAGAACACGAGCTGACAAAGGCAGCATGTGGACTGGTTGACCAGTCAACTAAACAATATATGGAGCTATACGCTGACACAGTGAGCGTATAATCCGTCGGTATAGAGTGTTCGTGTGAGAGGGGAGGCCCGTGAGAGATAGCAGAGAGAGAGAGAGAAAGAGCTACTCCCTCCGTTCGATAATGTAGTTCCAACATTTTTTTAAAAGTCGAACTTTTGAAAATTTGACCAAGTTTATAAACAAATTACTTATATCTACAATACCGAAGATAAATGATAGTATGAAGTAAGTATATGTTGTGATGAATCTAATGATCTTTCTAGATGTAAATGTTTTTCTCCACATATACCTGGTCAAACTTTTCTGAGGTTTGACTTTTCAAAACATCCATATGCTTATGGACGTGAGAGAGTCCCTAACTAGAGAGAGAGAGAGAAATAGAAAGAGTGATTGAAAAAAGTGTGTGTGCGTGTGTGAAAGAGACATGGACAACACTCGATAAAAGTCGAGAAAAAACGAGTGTGTCTTATGCAAACAGATCACGCATGCATCTTCGACAACGGAAGCAAGGATGAGGAGATAGTGTGTGGTTGTTTGCAACTGAGAGAGCAAGACCCCTAGCACGTGGCCAAGAGGGGTCTGACAAACAAGTGAGAGAGGTCGAGAGAGCCGTACGGAGAAAATGCAGACATGGGGAGGAGAGAGTGTATGTTTGTCATAGAGAGATCCCCTGGAGATCGTGATGGGACTACATGGGTGGGAGATCGAGTGACAAGGTGTGTGCGCGATAGAAGATACCCCGAGAGATATCGAGATAGACGTATGGATGGAAGGAGACAATACGTGTGTTCCTGATGGCTAGTGAGAGATAATCATACTTAGGGGGGGAGTGCTTGCGCCTATGATGGAGTGAGGGATTATGTTACTTATTAGGGGGGTGCGTGTCACATAGAGAGAGAACAAGGGCGGAGAGTGTTGGATGGGTCTATATGTATAGCACGAGCGAGACATGTGTATGTGTGAACCAGGGAGATATAAAGTTTGAGAGAGATTGAGGAGCCCCAATAAGGCTGAGTGGTGCGTCAGATAGCTGAGAGGGGGAAAGAGATATTCCATCCGCTCGATAATGCAGTGCATGTAATTTTTTTAGAAGTCAAACTTTGGAAACTTTGATCAGGTTTACACAAGTGTTATTTATATCTTCAATACCAAAGATGCATCATACGAAACTACATCTCATGGTGAATCTAATGGTATATGTTTGCCGTTCCAGATGTAATTGTTTTTCTCCACGTACATGGTCAAACTTTGTGATGTTTGACTTTTCAATAAATCAATATGCTATGGACCGAGGAGAGTGCCTAAGTCGAGAGGGATCAAGTGCGTGTGAAGGAGAATGAGTAAGTGTGCAAAAAGAGTATGTGTGTGAAAGAGAAAGTGACAACAAACAATAAATTAGAGAGAGTGTGTGTGTTTTTGTTTCTTAGGCGAACATATCACGCATGCATCTCCGAGATAGAAAAGCGAGGTGAGGAGATACACGAAGATAGCTAGTGTGTGATTGTTTGCAACGGAGAGAGACACCCCTATAGCACATGTCCAATAGAAGTCTGGCCAACAAGGAACAAAGTTCGAGAGGGACACATGGAGAACATGGACGCATGGGGAGGGTGAGAGGGTGTGTTTCTGATAGAGAGACCCCCTCGAGATCGTGAGGGGACTATATGGGTGGGAGATCGAGGTAGGTGCGTGCGTGATAGAAAGATGCTCCGAGAGAAATCGAGATAGACCATGCACATGTTTGTGATGGAGACTAAGATTAGCTAGTCATATAGATATAAGGGGGACTGCGTGCCTACAATTGAGTGAGAGACCATCATACTTGGCTAGCTAGGCATAAGATTGTGTGTGTGTGCGTGTGAGATGGAGAGAGAACGAGGGAGAGAGATAGAGTTTTAGATGGGCCTGATGACCCACAAGTATAGGGGATATATCGTAGTCCTTTCGATAAGTAAGAGTGGTGAACCCAACGAGGAGCAGAAGGAAATGATAAGCGGTTTCCAGCAAGGTATTCTCTGCAAGTACTGCAATAAGTGGTAACAGATAGTTTGTAACGAGCAACAAGTAACAAAAGTAAATAAGGTGCAGCAAGGTGGCCCAATCCTTTTTGTAGCAAATGACAAGCCTGGACAAACTCTTATGTGATGTAAAGCGCTCCCGACACATGGGAATATCGTCAAGCTAGTTTTCAGCACGTTCATATGATTCGCGTTCGGTACTTTGATAATTTGGTATGTGGGTGGACCGGTGCTTGGGTGCTGCCCTTACTTGGACAAGCATCCCACTTATGATTAACCTCTATTACAAGCATCCCGCAACTACAACAAAAGTATTAAGGTAAACCTAACCATAGCATGAAACATATGGATCCAAATCAGCCCCTTACGAAGCAACGCATAAACTAGGGTTTAAGCTTCTGTCACTCTAGCAACCCATCATCTACTTATTACTTCCCAATGCCTTCCTCTAGGCCCAAATAATGGTGAAGTGTCATGTAGTCGACGTTCACATAACACCACTAGAGGAGAGACAACATACATCTCATCAAAATATTGAACGAATACCAAATTCACATGACTACTAATAGCAAGACTTCTCCCATGTCCTCAGGAACAAAAGTAACTACTCACAAAGCATAAACATGTTCATAATCAGAGGGGTATTAATATGCATATAGGATTTGAACATATGATCTTCCACCAATTGAACCAACTAGCATCAACTACAAGGAGTAATTAACACTACTAGCAACCTACTAGCACCAATCCCGGACTTGGAGACAAGAATTGGATACAAGAGATGAACTAGGGTTTTGAGATGAGATGGTGCTAATGAAGATGTTGATGGAGATTGCCCTCTCCCAATGAGAGGAGCGTTGGTGATGACGATGGCGATGATTTCCCCCTCTGGGAGGGAAGTTTCCCCGGCAGAACAGCTCCGCTAGAGCCCTAGATTGGTTCCGCCAAGGTTCCGCCTCGTGGCGGCGGAGTTTCGTCCGAGAAGATGGCTTATGATTTTTTTCCCCATAGAAATACTTCATATAGCAGAAGATGGTCACCAGAGGGCCACCAGGGGGCCCACGAGGTAGGGCGCGCGCCCAGGGGGTAGGGCGTGCCCCCCACCCTCGTGGGCAGGGTGTGGCCCCCCTGGTGAAGTTCTTGCTCTCAGTATTTTTTATATATTTGGAAAACGTCTTCCGTGGAGTTTCAGGACTTTTGGAGCTATGTAGAATAGGTCTCTAATATTTGCTCCTTTCCAACCCAGAATCCCAGCTGCCGGCATTCTCCCTCTTTATGTAAACCTTGTAAAATAAGAGAGAATAGGCATAAGTATTGTGACATAATGTGTAATAACAACCCATAATGCAATAAATATTGATATAAAAGCATGATGCAAAATGTACGTATCAACTCCCCCAAGCTTAGACCTCGCTTGTCCTCAAGCGAAAAGCCGAAATCGAAAAATATGTCCACATGTTTAGAGATAGATGTGTCGATAAAAATAAAATACGGACATGAGGGCATCATGATCATTCTTAGAACAACAACTTATATAATTCTTGCCATATAATCTCTAATGCTAGAGTAATAATTCAATCACAATATCAAGTATGAATCTTAAACTTCATTGAAAACTAACAAACTATAATCTCAGTCATTAAAGCAATTGCAGTTTATCATAACATAGGAAAGAGTCAATGTATAAGAGCTTTTCAGCAAGTCCACATACTCAACTATCATATAGTCTTTCACAATTGCTGACACTCACGCAATACTTATGAGTATGGAGTTTTATTTGGACACAGAGAAAGATAGGGGCTTATAGTCTTGCCTCCCAACGTTTTACCTCAAGGGTAATGTCAACAGTAATAGTTCATGAAAATTCACATCCAATTAGCCATATATATACCAGGATCTTTCCAACATATTGTGCTTGCCAAAGGATAAAATGTAAAAAAGGAAGGGTGAATATCACCATGACTCTTTATGCAAGGTAGGGGATAAAAGTACAAGATAGGCCCTTCGCAGAGGGAAGCAAAGGTTGTCATGCGCTTTTATGGTTGGATGCACAAAATCTTAATGCGAAAGAACGTCACTTTATATTGCCACTTGTGATATGGACCTTTATTATGCAGTCTATCACTTTTATTACTTCCATATCACACGATCGTATAAAGCTTATTTCCTCCACACCAATCAATCATACATATTTAGAGAGCAGTTTTTATTGCTTGCACCGATGACAACTTACTTGATGGATCTTACTCAATCCATAGGTAGATATGGTGGACTCTTATGGCAAGACTGGTTTAAGGGTATTTGGAAGCACAAGTAGTATCTCTACTTGGTGCAATGAATTTGGCTAGCATGAGGGGGAAAGGCAAGCTCATCATGTTGGAAGATCCAACACAATATAATTCATCTCAGATGTAAGAAAACATAACCCATTACGTTGTCTTCCTTGTCCAATGTCAACTCTTTAGCATGTCATATTTTAATGAGTGCTCACAATCATAAAAGATGTCCAAGATAGTATATTTATATGTGAAGATCTCTCTTTCTTTATTACTTCCTATTAATTGCAACGATGAACAAAACTATGTTTGTCAACCCTCAACAACTTTTATTCATCATACTTTTCTATGTGAGCTCATTACTCTCCATAAGACTCACATGATCTCTTTGTTTCTTTTTATTTCTTTCTCTTTTCTTTTATTCACTTAGGATCATGGCAAAATAATCAAGCCCTTGACTCAACAGTGATCTTTATTATATAGCTCACAGACTCGATTACATAGAAGGATAATAAAGCAAAACTCACAACTAGATCACACTAAGAACTTTTATTCTACTAGATCAAGATATTACCAAAAGGATCAAACTAAGAAAAACGGTAAACATAAAAGTGATGGTGATACGATACCGGGGCACTCCCCCAAGCTTGGCAGTTGCCAAGTGGAGTGCCCATACGCATGTGATTATGTCTCTCTTTTCGGGGATGGTGATGTGATGTTCTTGGCGATGATGCCCCGCAAGATACGATTCTCCTCCTCAAGCTTGTTGACTTGCTGCTTGAGGTCCATTATTTCCTTTTGGAGTTTTCCTATAACAGCCAAAGCTCCCTGCACCTAAGGGTGCTGCATAGCTGTGGGAGAACCAGTGACACTCTTTTTCATATTCTTATAAGAAAGAAATCTAACATTGGAAGGGATAACCGAGTTTGGAATAGCTGAGCTCTGCAGTTCTCCCATTGTGAATCCAGCTTGGAGGCGGGAAGTGACTTCTTGATCCTCTTCCATGGCATCTATCCTCTTCAAATCAGCATCCATCTCTTCCTCCGTTGTTGGCCCAAAGGAGTCAACATGATTGTTTGTTGTTGATCTCGGTGCCGGATGAGACACTTGGCTCTCTCCGACTAACTCTTGCGAAGACATCCTGCTCTAATCTGCAGCAGCAACAGCTCGAAACACAAACAGGAGATAATTGCGTGATACGGGAGTCAAAACCTCCGGGAGATTATATAATGAATTTTTACCGACCAAAATACATGTCGTGTACGAAAACGGAGTCCGAAGAGCACACGAGGTGCCCACGAGGTAGGGGGCACGCCCTCCACCCTCGTGGAGCCCTCGTGTCCTTCCTGGACTGCTGGTTATTTTTCTATTTTTCTAAATATTCCAAAATGGAGAAATATTGCCTTAAAACTGTTTTGGAGTCGGTTTATGAAAGTGTGTTATATCGACTAGAGGGGGGGTGAATAGGCGATTTTTATGAAAGTCTTCAAAACGTGGAAGTTATGAAGACAAACGATAGAAATAAACCTATTACCCTGCAGCGGAAGGTAGACTACACTAGGCAAGCCATAGTCAAGTATTCAATAGAGTGAAAGCACAATGACTAATAGCAGCAATGTAGTAAGGATCAGGTAGGAAGATATTGTGAAGCCACACAGAACACACAGTCACTCAGTGAAGACAAAAGATAGTGCGAACATACAATGACTTCACAAGGAGTAACAGTAAGTAAAGGGAAGGGAAGATGAAACCAGTGACTCGCTGAAGACAATGATTTGTTGGACCAGTTCCAGTTGCTGTGACAACTGTACGTCTAGTTAGGGCGGCTAGGTATTTAAACCTTAGGACACACAGTCCCGGACACCCAGTCCTGAACACGCAGCTCAGGACACCCAGTCCTCACCGTATTCCCCTTGAGCTAAGGTCACACAGACCTCGCCCAATCACTCTGGTAAGTCTTCAAGGTAGACTCCCAAACCTTCACAGACTTCGTTCACCGGCAATCCACAATGTCTCTTGGATGCTCAGAACGCGACGCCTAACCGGCTGGAGGATGCACAGTCCTCAAGTGTAATAAGTCTTCAGATCACACAGACAAGAAGACTTAAGTGATGCCTAATTCTCTTTGGCTCTGGGTGGTTAGGGCTTTATCCTCGCAAGGAATTCTCTCTCAAAGGCTTCGAGGTGGGTTGCTCTCAAACGACAAAAGCCGTACTCAACTCTGAGCAGCCAACCGTTTATGGTTGTAGGGGGTGGGCTATTTATAGCCACTAGGCAACCCGACCTGATTTGTCCGAAATGACCCCTGGGTCACTAAGGAACTGACACGTGTTCCAACGGTCAGATTTCAAACTCACACGGCAACTTTACTTGGGCTTCAAGCAAAGCTAACTTGCCCGACTCTGGACAAGATTCGCTCTCAAAGTCTTCACTCGAAGACATAGGTTTTGTTTAAGCATCACTTCAGTCATTCTGACTGGTTCTCTTGGACCCCACTTAACAGTACGGTGGTTCCTATGACTCAACACAGAAGAAAGAGAACTACGAAAGATCTAAGTCTTCGAGCTCCATAGGCTTCATGTGGTGTCTTCTCTTGTCATAGTCTTCAATGTGAGTATCTTCATATACCACCTTTGACTTCAATGTCTTCATACATTTTTAGGGGTCATCTCTGGTAGGAAAACCGAATCTATGAGGGAATTCTACCTGTGTTATCCTGCAATTCTCACAAAAACGTTAGTCCCTCAACTAGGTTTGTCGTCAATACTCCAAAACCAACTAGGGGTGGCACTAGATGCACTTACAATCTCCCCCTTTTTGGTGATTGATGACAAACTAGTTGAAGTTTTCAACGGGCAATATAATCTGTGAAATTGTAAAGGATAAGGAATTGTCTTCATAAGTTGCAAGGGCTCCTCCTGAAGATGTGCATATAAGTAATTTGCTTTTGGAATGCAAATGCACATGGCAGGTTGTACTTGTGGAGATCCACTTCAACTTATGATGACAATCCACTATGCATGTGAAAGTATATGAAGATAATGACATGCATAATGGAAAATGGACGTCTGCAGAATGATCTAAGTGCGGAATTTATCGTCGCACATGCGGAATTTATCATCGCAACACAAGGTGGCAAATAAGTAGCAGACGACCATCGAGTTTAAGTGTTACAACTCAAAGAACCAAATGTCGCAAAACGAGAGTTGTAAGCATGAAGCAAAATATAAAGCACCCGCCCATATGGACCCGCTTGAAGACTATCAACCTCATATGCTTCTCCCCCTTTTGTCAGTAAGGATCAAAAAGGTTTGAAGACATAGAGCATCTACTCGTTCCCATGAGGAGTAGGTGAAGCAGTAGGGTCGTTGGTTGTGTTTGGCGGTGCTGAAGAGCTTGGAGCAGAGTCGAAGCGTGCTGAAGGAGGTGGCGGTGAAGTAGCATCGTCTTCATCCTCGATTACTCTGGCATTCACAGTTGCAACAGAGGAAGAGAATTCAGAGTCTTCAAGGGACGGAGTTCGTCGCAGCACTGCCCTTCGAGGAGGTGTGGAGTCAAACTTGAATCGCTCAGTGAAGCCATCCTCTTGAAGATCATCTTCATAACACATCAGTGTTAGCCCTTTCCATGTGCGGCGAGAGGTTTCATGGGCAACAAAAGCATTCTTGGTGGCAAGATTGCGAATGCGATTAACATCCACCAAGAGGCTTTGCATCTGACGCTTCAGCCAGTCATGATGCCTATCCTGTTTCTGATGAAGAGCCACAAGAAGCTCTCGGTCATTGAGAACACGAGTGCGCTTCTTGGTTCGTGGAGCAGTTGTACTGTCAGTGGCTTCAGTGAGAGCAGGATGCGGTGCACGTGTAGTGCCAGCCAAAGGATACACACGAGTTACGGCTTCAACGCCTTCAACGTTCTGAGTGAAACTTTGATCCTCTGCATTCTGAAGACTGAGAGGTTCCTTGGCAGGCTCAGGATAGATGGCTTCAATAGACATATCCACATCAGGCAAAAGATCCGATGGTTGCGGGCCGAGGGCTGATATGAGATAGCGGAGTGAAGTTTGATCAGCCGCATCACCCAAGGGGCGTAGAACTTCAAACCAAACAGATCAGAGCCAGATGCAGCAAGTTGGCGAATGAAGAAATCCTGTGTATTGAAGCATTTTCCATGAAGAATGTAGAAGACCAAAGTCTTCATTGCACCTTCCAGCTTGGCATGGGGAGAATGTCCTTTGATTGGCCAGAGAGTTCGCCTTATGATGTGATAAATGGTTTTTGGCAGATACTCAAGGTCTTCAACGAAGAACTCCGTGGGATAAGCAGCATCTTGGGGCAATGGCTTCATCATACTGAGCATCTGACTCATATTAGGTTCAGTCTTCTGAAAGATGCTCTCAATAGCTTCACTATGAAGCTGACAGCCATGCTCGTAGAGATCGCCAGGAGTGGGCAAACCAGTGATCTCAATGATGTCAAAGGCTTTGGCTTCGTGATGAACGTTTCCTGTCATCCACTCCAGGACCCAAGTCTTCGGATCTCTGCTATACCCGCGGATGTGAAGTGTGGCATAGAATTGGAGCAGCAACTCTTCATTCCAATGCTCTTGGTCAGTGACGAACGGCAGCAGTCCAACCTCTTTGAAGCAATCCAGAGCTTCTTCCAGAAAGGGCAGACCAGCTATTGCTTCAATGTCAAGGCGCTTGTGTGGGAAGATGCGACCTTGGTTGTAAAGAGCGCATGAGTAATAGCTTCGCTGCGGATAACTCCAGAACCGATCAGATGATATTCTTTCCCTGGAGTAGGGGTTCCTGGAGCTGTTGAAGAATGTGTTGTCTGCTCTGAAGCCATTGATATTGAAGGAGCCAGGTGCTGATGCAGGACCTGGGAACCTTGGCAATCTTGGGATTGGCTTCTGTACCTGAGGCCTATGCTCAACATGATAGTCGAATTGGGGACTGGCAGCAGACGCAGGAACAGAAGCAGCGGGATCAATGGCTTCGCTGACTTCTGGTGCTTTTGTTGGTGAGGGCTCCACATTTGCTTCAGCCATGACAGCGTCAGTGGCTTCAGTGGTGTTGGTGGTGGCAGCCGCAAGATTTTCAACCTCCACTTGACGAGCTGGAGGGTCGCTTACGATCACGTTCTCCTCAAGAACTGCTTCTTGGTGGGACAGGGGAGTAGCAGCTTGTGGTACTTCTTCTTCATCGGCTGATGCAGCCGGAATGTCTTCAGCAGTTTTAGCTTCAGACGTAGAGACTTGAGGCCTTGGACCTTTGCGAAGCCTGCGCAACGCGGGCGACGCCTATGGAGTTTGTGTTGGCTGGGCCTCAGAGTCTTCTTCCTCTTGTGGGCGATCCACCCATGAAGCATCCTGTGCTATTGGTGTCAGTGGACGATCAATGCTGATGAGTTCGCTGTGCGTGAGCACAGGCGATGATACCTGTTGGTGCTCTAGCTGAGGAAGGGCTGCATCATCTTCAACATGGTCAGGGTGACCAATGTCCTCAGCAGCGAGGGGATCAGCTGCTGGAAAGTCTTCAACTTCATGAGCCTCTGTGAAAGCAGGCTCATGGACAGTCAGTCGACGTTCTTGTGGATCGGCGTCGGGGTGAACCATGGAAATGGGTTCAACAATCAAGGGCTCTGTGGGAGCAGACCATTCCTTCTTGGTCATTCCTTTCTTCTTGGCGGGGGTAGTAGCAGAGGCTTCAGGATGTTTTCTCTTCCTTGCTTCAGCCTCAGCAGTCCTGGTCTTCTTCAGTTCTGAAGCGGTTGACCTGGCCTTTGGCTTCGGGCCAGTCATGCTAGTTGGGAAGACAAGGGGATCTGCCTCCTTCCTTGGTGCTTCAGGTTCAGCCATAGCGGGCTTCTTCTGCTTCTTGGCAGCCACCCTGGGGTCGATGCCAGGACGCCCAAGGGGCTTGCGCTTCTCAGCCTCATTGTAGGCTTGCACACACCTATCAGCCAGGACCTTCATGCGCTCACGAGAACCCTGAGCTTCTGCATGTTTCTTTAGAAAGGCTTCCTTGAGCTCGTGCAGCGTAATCTTGAAATTCTTCACGTCTTGCACGCTGAACTTGGCCATATGCTTCTTGAACTGAGATTTCTCAAAGTCAATCTTCTGCTTCGGTTTGACAATGCGCTAGGCGATAGCTAACTCTGAAGCAATGGCGCCATGAAAGGCGACACTGAGGCCAATGGGTAGTTGGAGATCGTCGAAGCTGATGTTTGGCGTGTCAAACCATTCATCAATGAAGTTGTGAATGACTGTTACATCAAAGAGAGGCAGATCATTGAAGATTTCTGCTTCTTCTTTTCTCTTGATGAGTTGCTCAAGAGCGTCATCTACAAGATCTTCATCACTTGACAGATCAATGGCTTCATTGCGCAGAATGGCAGCAGCTGTTAGCTCTTGGCCGGTGTGTGGCAGAGGCATCTTGACCTTCTGGGGCTTGGAGATGCGTGATACATCTTCGGACTGCACACTGTCTTCAGGAGGTGCAGTTGCTAGTGGCTTCGCCCGTGAGATTTTTGGTGAAGGGGCAGGCTTTGAAGCTTTAGGCTTCTTCAACTTCTTTGGCTTCGGCGCTGCAGGCGCTTCATCTGATTCAGCGTCAGCTGCAGCTCATTCACTGCAGTCCCTTGAACCAAGATATGGGTGATGAGGCCTTCAAGGTTGTAGAAAGGACCGACGACATTGGGTTCTGCATCTCGTGTGCCATCAGCCCTTGGAGCTGAGGGACCAGGGTTGAAGTCTAGTCCCAATGTCTTCTTGTTTTGCTTCGCTGAGTTCTGGGCAAACTGGAAGTTGCGCTTGAACAGAATGTCGTCACGACACCATAGTAGTGACGATGGGTGTGCATCAGTAGGCTGTGGCCCACGGACCATGTAGGGATAGAAGCCTTGTTCAATGGCTTCATCTCTGGACCTGGGTTGAAGATTCTTGTATAGGATGTCTCCCCACGGTCTCTTGATGGCATTTTTCTCAGCATATTCCTGGGTTACAAATCGGTATTTGAACCATTGTTCTGCCCAATATCTTTGAATCCATTGGATTCGGGTCTTGCGCTGATTGTAATCTTCTTCGGGATCTGTCTTGTACAGTTCTGAGAGGTCATCTAGCAGATCTCTAGATGTTTCTCCACGACGCTTTCTGCCACCCTTCCTTGCTGATTTCTCTGAAGCCATGAACTTTAAACTGAAAGGTTCAACAGGTTCAAAGGCTTCAAAGATTTTCGCTTGCTGGACAAACAGGAACTTGCTTCGAGAGAATTTATATGATGCTGTAAGAATTCTGCAAATGAATGCAGACTATGAGAACCAAGGGATTCTCCCACGGACATGTACCTGTGACAGCATTAAGGTGCGAGGGAAGGGGAAGAGGTCATATGCATTCTCAGAAGATTTTGAATATAAATTAGTTTAGAAGACATTGACCTCATCGTGCGAAGACATTCACTCATAGATAAGGAGTTGGTTCCAGATTTGTACGAATCCAGAGATCAGTACAAGTGAGGAATCTAACTACTTTGTGAAGAATAAGTGAATATACTAGGCATGTTATGAGATGCAGTATGAGAGAGATCTTACTTGTGTGAATAGAAACTGCTTGTGGTAGAAAGTGACAAAGCCATAGGATCAACGGTGCCGTAAAAAGGAAGTTTTATTTACCACACTAAGAACTGCTAGATGGAGTGGAAGATGAGGCCGAGCAGTTCGATCTTCCGTGCCCTAACTTGGCGACGGAGGACACCTACGGCGATGGCGGAGAGGACGATGTCCGCGGTCGGCGTGAAGACGGCGTCGGAGAGGTTGCGACAGCGAAGCGCTTCGTCGCCAGCGTCGTCGAGGGCTAGCGGTGGCGCTAGGGTTCGTGCGAGAGTGGAAGAAGAGATAATGACCGCCGTGAAGTGTGTATTTATAGGTACAGGGGCGGCACTGCATTATTACACAGGTGCCCCCTGGCCATTCGCATCTGAGGAACACGTGGCCATCATGCAGAATTTTGGGGTCTATTCCACGTCCCACGCACGCCTGGATTGTCGGGTGGTGGTTCCTACTTCTCCGGGTTTCATGTGGAGGAATGAGCATTGAAAGTGGACTTAAGGTTTGTCTTTGTATCTTCTGCTGACAAGGACGCAGAGAAGACATTCGACAGTTTCAATAGAATGCATATGATTTGGAGAGATAGAGTTTGAGATAGATAGCATAGAGAGGTTAGGGTCCGATCACATTCACTTAGTTCAAAAGATTCAACAAGAAGACATAGCTATAAGTGAATGTTATAGAGGACAGAACACTAGTATATATATAATCAACATAGTGAAGATAATCATGAAGACATGTTGAGATTGAAGCCAAACCAAATGTGAAGACATAGCAAGATAACGCCATGAGTGAAACACTTCAAAATAGAACATTTGGTGTTGGCGTTACCCACCGTATAGGAAGTATTAGACCCAGACATGGCACACAATTATCGTGGCGCTCCGAAGTCAAATTCCACATTAATGTATTCACACTTAGAATGTATGTCTCCATTGATTGAAGATATACTTTACTTCGTGTGTTGCACATCTAAGTCATCAATATGCATAAGGGTTAGGATGTGTGCCTGATCACAGGACATTTGAGGATTCCAGGATATTTAGCTCACACTGTAACTTGCAAAATCTCTTCTCATCCAAGGGCTTGGTGAAGATATCTGCCAATTGCTCTTCAGTGTTGACGTGTATGATATCAATATCTTCCTTCACAACATGATCTCTGAGAAAGTGATGACGAATTTCAATGTGCTTTGTCTTCGAGTGCTGAACTGGGTTGTTGGCAATCTTGATGGCGCTTTCGTTGTCGCAGTAGAGTGGCACTTGCTTCAGATGAATGCCATAGTCCTTGAGCATTTGCTTCATCCACAGAAGCTGAGCGCAGCAAGATCCAGCAGCAATGTATTCAAATTCAGCAGTGGAGAGAGATACACAGTTCTGCTTCTTTGAAGACCAACATACAAGTGATCGTCCCACAAAGTGACATGTGCCTGATGTAGACTTGCGATCAACTTTGTCACCAGCATAATCAGCATCCGAGAATCTAACCAGATTAAACTCTGAGCCCTTTGGATACCATAATCCTAGAGTTGGGGTGTGAGCCAAATATCGAAGAATTCGCTTCACAGCTAAGTGATGCGACTCATTTGGTGTCGCTTGGAATCGAGCACACATGCAAACACTAAGCATAATATCTGGCCTAGATGCACATAGATAAAGTAAAGAACCAATCATGGAGCGGTATACCTTTTGATCGAACTCTTTACCATTGTCGTCAGGACCCAAATGATGCTTGGCTGGCATTGGCGTCGTGAAGCCTTTGCAGTCTTGCATACCGAACTTCTTCAGGCAATCTTTGAGATACTTCTCTTGATATATGAAGATGCCATTGCGTTGCTGTCGTATTTGAAGACCGAGAAAGAACTTCAGCTCTCCCATCATAGACATTTGATATTGCTCTTGCATCATATATCCAAACTCTTCACTGTACTTCTGATTGGTGCAGCCGAAGATAATGTCATCCACATATATTTGCCACACAAACAGTTCACCATCATATGTCTTCGTGAAGAGAGTGGGGTCGAGAGAACCAGGTATGAAGCCTTTGCTCTTCAGGAAGTATTTGAGTGTGTCATACCAGGCCCGAGGGGCTTGTTTGAGGCCATACAGTGCCTTGTTGAGCTTGTATACCATGTCAGGATGTTTTGGATCTTCAAAGCCAGGAGGTTGTGCAACATACACTTCTTCTTCAATCTTGCCATTGAGGAAGGCGCTCTTCACATCCATTTGATAAAGAAGTATGTTGTGATGATTTGCATAGGCCAGCAGTATGCATATGGCTTCAAGTCTAGCCACAGGAGCAAATGTTTCATCGAAGTCAATGCCTTCCACTTGAGTATATCCTTGAGCAACGAGACGAGCTTTGTTTCTGACAACTTGACCATGCTCATCTTGCTTGTTGCGGTATATCCATTTGGTGCCTATTATGTTGTGCTTCCGAGGATCGGGATGCTTGACCAGTTCCCATACATTATTCAGCTCAAACTGTTGAAGCTCGTCTTGCATAGCTTGAATCCATTCAGGTTCCATGAAGGCTTCTTCAACTTTCTTGGGTTCTGTTATTGAGACGAATGCGAAGTGCCCACAGAAATTTGCTAGCTGAGTTGCCCTTGAACGAGTGAGTGGACCGGGTGCATTGATGCTATCAATTATTCTTTCAATCTGCACTTCATTGGCAACGCGAGGATGTATAGGGCGAAGATTTTGCTCTTGCTAATCATTGTCGTTGTTAGAAGGAATGTCTTCAGGCTGAGCATTGTCTTCATGTTGATCAGGTGCTGAGATGATAAGTTCTTCTTCAGGATGAGCTTCAGAAGGTATAATTTCTCTAGTTCCCATTAGCTTGATTGATTCACTGGATGGAACTTCATCTAGCACATTTGGCAGTTGCTCTCTTTGTGAACCGTTGGTCTCATCGAACCGCACATCCACTGTTTCAACCACTTTGTAATGAAAGAGATTGAAGACTCTGTAGGAGTGCGAATCCTTTCCATATCCAAGCATAAAACCCTCATGTGCTTTTGGTGCAAACTTTGAGGTGTGATGTGGGTCCTTGATCCAGCACCTGGCGCCAAATACTCTGAAGTAACTGACATTTGGCTTCTTGCCAGTAAGGAGCTCATAAGATGTCTTGTTCAGAAGCTTGTGAAGATAAACACGATTGATTGTATGGCATGCAGTATCAATGGCTTCAGGCCAGAATTTTCTTGGAGTCTTGTATTCATCTAGCATTGTTCTGGCCATCTCAATGAGTGTTCTGTTCTTGCGTTCGAAGACCCCATTCTGCTGTGGCGTGTACGGGGCTGAGAATTCATGTGTGATGCCCAAGGTATCAAGATATGTATCAAGGCCAGTGTTCTTGAATTCAGTGCCATTGTCACTTCTGATATGCTTTATCTTGGCGCCATAGTTGTTCATTGCTCGATTGGCGAAGCGTCTGAAGACATCCTGCACTTCAGTCTTGTAAAGGATTATGTGCACCCAAGTATATCTAGAATAATCATCAACAATGACAAAGCCATAGAGACAAGCAGTAGTAGTAAGAGTTTAGTAATGAGTGGGACCGAAAAGATCCATGTGAAGGAGTTCGAAGGGTCGAGTAGTGGTCATGATTGTCTTCGAGGGATGTTTGGCCCTCGTCATCTTTCCTGCCTCACAGGCACCGCATAAGTGATCTTTCTTGAACTTGACGCCCTCGGTGCCTATGACATGCTTCTTCTTTGCCAGGGTGTGGAGGTTCCTCATGCCAGCATGCCCAAGCCTCCGATGCCAGAGCCAGCATTCTGAAGCTTTTGCTAGAAGACATACGGCAAGCTGTGGTCCTGCTGAGAAATCTACCACGTACAAATCATCTTTTCGATACCCTTCAAATACTTACTTTTACCAGTGTTAGCAAATGTGTGTGGCTCTTGTCGGATGGACGTAAGGTTGAGTCCATAAGAAGGCTTCTTTTGCCAGTCATGTGATTTGTACACCCACTATCAATAATCCATTCTGAAGACGCTGGTGTCGTACCCTACAGTGCAGTTAGGGGGATAGGCTTCACGAAGAGCATTGTGAAGCAAAAACATTTGACGAACCAGTGGGTTATGAAAGCTTAGATCCAGATTAGGACTAATAGGGAGAGTAGCAAGCGATTCAGGAACGAAGTACATAGTAAGACCATTCGGGCATTTGATCTTGCGCCCTACAAGATGTTTAAGGTCCCCAGCAATAGCGTCAGACGATTTTGGTTTTCTGCTAGAGACCTTTCCCTGCAAAAGAGAGTTAAGCTTTCTTAGCCACCCACATCTTCAAGGGTGGCTTAGAAGCAATAAGTCTAAGTGCAGCATCTGAGAACTTTGGCTTTGGAGCCCTAGCAAACAGTCTTGCAGGCGGACAATAGTACTCATAAGAATAAGCAGAATAGTTCTTGGTCTTATGAACATGGCGGTTTGATGAACCGCTCTCATATTCATATGCCTGAGTATGGTTTCCCTGCAAACATTTGCGTAAGTGCGACTCAGGTGAGTCCTCTGTCTGTATGAAGCCTTTGGACTGTATTAAGCCTTTGGTTTGAGGTTTGTCTTCTTCACGTGAGGTGTCATGATGACATTCACAGGAAGATTCTCCAGACACCTTTTCGTAACCCAGATCTTCTTCATAGGCGGTCCATTCCTGCAGTTAGTACCAATGTACCTGGCAAACACTTCACCATTCTGATTCTTAAACAGTTTATAGTTTGCATCAAAGGATTCATCAATGACAATGGGGTTAGCACAAGTGAACCCAGATAGAGTGGATGGATCTTCTGAAAATTCCTTTGCAGCAACCCCTGTGTTTTGGCGTACTGCTCAGGTTTCCAGTAAGAGCCATCAGTATTCATTTTCCTTACGAACCCAAAACCCTCTTTCCTCGGGTTTCGGTTCAAAATCTGCTTTTTGAGGACATCACATAGTGTCTGATGCCCTTTAAGACTTTTGTACATCCCTGTTTCAAGCAATGTCTTCAACCTAGCATTCTCATCAGCAATAGCAGTGGAATCCTCAGCAGAGGGGTTAGTTCCCACATCAACAGTTGAAGATATTGCAATAGTAGCAGCAGTAGAACATTCAACAACAGTAGTAGCATTATCACGCTCAATGCATTTAAGACATGGTGGTTCAAATCCTTCCTGAGCGGAGCTGATCTGTTCGGTGCGAAGTGACTCATTTTCCTTTTGAAGATCTTCATGAGCCGCTCTCAATTTCTCAAGATCTTGCTTCCTTTCAAGATAATCATAGGAAAGCTTTTCATGATTTGTTGAGAGAGTTTCATGATGACTTTCAAGTTCCTCATACTTAACATGAAGATTTTTTATGTCTTCAATTAAGGATTCAGATTGAGTCATTTCAGCACCTAACAGATCATCGCTTTTGTCTAACAGTTTTTGAATATGTTCCATAGCTTTCTGTTGTTCAGTTGCAATTTTAGCAAGTGTTTTGTAGCTGGGTTTTGAACCACAATCAGAGTCATCGTCACTAGATGTTTGATAGTGAGTAGTGCGTGTGTTTACCTTGGCACCGCGTGCCATGAAGCAGTAGGTAGAAGTGGAGTAGTCCTTGTCATTTGCATCGGTGTCGGTGATGAAGTCATTGTCTTCAGTGTTGAAGATGGACTTGGCAACGTATGCTGTAGCCAGACTCGCAATGCCAGAATCAGACTCCTCCTCAGACTCCACCTTTGCCTCCTCAGATGCGTACTCCTCCTCTAAATCCATTTCCTTGCCAACAAACGCACGTGCCTTGCCAGATGAGCTCTTCTTGTGTGATGAGGACTTTGAGGAAGACTTGGAAGAAGACTTTGAGTATTTCTTCTTCTTCTTGTTGTCAGAGTCATATTCCTTGCTCTTCTTCTTCTTTTTGTTCTCATTGTCCCACTGTGGACACTCAGAGATGAAGTGGCCAGGTTTCTTGCACTTGTGACATGTTTTCTTCTTGTAGTCGTGAGCAGAAGCTTCATCATTCCTTGAGCTTGATCGGGAAGACTTTCTGAAACCTTTCTTCTTGGTGAATTTTTGGAACTTCTTCACAAGCATAGCAAGTTCCCTTCCAATGTCTTTAGGATCATCCGAACTGCTGTCAGATTCTTCTTCAGATGAGGAGACAGCTTTTGCCTTCAAGGCACAAGTTCACCCATAGTTTGGACCATAGATATCTCTTTTCTCAGAAAGCTAAAACTCATGTGTGTTGAGCCTCTCAAGTATGTCAGACGGATCGAGTGTCTTGAAATCAGGACGTTCTTGAATCATCAGGGCTAGGGTGTCAAACGAACTATCAAGTGATCTCAGTAGTGTCTTGACGACTTCATGTTTGGTGATCTCAGTAGCGCCGAGGGCTTGAAGCTCATTTGTGATGTCAGTGAGTCGGTCAAATGTGAGCTGGACATTCTCATTGTCATTTCGCTTGAAGCGGTTGAAGAGGTTGCGAAGGACACTGATTCTCTGATCTCTCTGGGTTGAGACGCCTTCATTGACCTTGGAGAGCCAGTCCCAGACCAGCTTAGATGTTTCCAAAGCACTCACACGGCCATACTGTCCTTTGGTCAGATGACCACAGATGATATTCTTGGCAGTAGAGTCCAGTTGAAC
This sequence comes from Triticum urartu, assembly GCF_003073215.2. Lineage (NCBI taxonomy): Eukaryota > Viridiplantae > Streptophyta > Magnoliopsida > Poales > Poaceae > Triticum > Triticum urartu. The sequence continues at coordinate 285,324,965 of NC_053026.1, forward strand.
GAACTTCTTGACATCAGCAGCAGTGACACCTTCTCCAGCCTTGGGAACGCCGTTCTTGACGACATACCATAGGTCGACGTCAATGGCTTCAATATGCATGCACATATTATTCTTCCAGTAGGGATATTCAGTTCCATCGAAGACGGGGCACGCAGCGGAGACTTTAATTATCCCTGCAGTCGACATAGCTAAAACTCCAGGTGGTTAAACCGAATCACACAGAACAAGAGAGCACCTTGCTCTGATACCAATTGAAAGTGCGTTATATCGACTAGAGGGGGGGTGAATAGGCGATTTTTATGAAAGTCTTCAAAACGTGGAAGTTATGAAGACAAACGATAGAAATAAACCTATTACCCTGCAGCGGAAGGTAGACTACACTAGGCAAGCCATAGTCAAGTATTCAATAGAGTGAAAGCACAATGACTAATAGCAGCAATGTAGTAAGGATCAGGTAGGAAGATATTGTGAAGCCACACAGAACACGCAGTCACTCAGTGAAGACAAAATATAGTGCGAACATACAATGACTTCACAAGGAGTAACAGTAAGTAAAGGGAAGGGAAGATGAAACCAGTGACTCGCTGAAGACAATGATTTGTTGGACCAGTTCCAGTTGCTGTGACAACTGTACGTCTGGTTAGGGCGCCTAGGTATTTAAACCTTAGGACACATAGTCCCAGACACCCAGTCCTGAACACGCAGCTCAGGACACCCAGTCCTCACCGTATTCCCCTTGAGCTAAGGTCACACAGACCTCGCCCAATCACTCTGGTAAGTCTTCAAGGTAGACTCCCAAACCTTCACAGACTTCGTTCACCGGCAATCCACAATGTCTCTTGGATGCTCAGAACGCGACGCCTAACCGGCTGGAGGATGCACAGTCCTCAAGTGTAATAAGTCTTCAGATCACACAGACAAGAAGACTTAAGTGATGCCTAATTCTCTTTGGCTCAGGGTGGTTAGGGCTTTATCCTCGCAAGGAATTCTCTCTCAAAGGCTTCGAGGTGGGTTGCTCTCAAACGACAAAAGCCGTACTCTGAATCTGAGCAGCCAACCGTTTATGGTTGTAGGGGGTGGGCTATTTATAGCCACTTGGCAACCCAACCTGATTTGTCTGAAATGACCCTGGGTCACTAAGGAACTGACACGTGTTCCAACGGTCAGATTTCAAACTCACACGGCAACTTTACTTGGGCTTCAAGCAAAGCTGACTTGCCCGACTTTGGACAAGATCCGCTCTCAAAGTCTTCACTCGAAGACATAGGTTTTGTTTAAGCATCACTTCAGTCATTCTGACCGGTTCTCTTGGACCCCACTTAACAGTACGGTGGTTCCTATGACTCAACACAGAAGAAAGAGAACTACGAAAGATCTAAGTCTTCGAGCTCCATAGGCTTCATGTGGTGTCTTCTCTTGTCATAGTCTTCAATGTGAGTATCTTCATATACCACCTTTGACTTCAATGTCTTCATACATTTTTAGGGGTCATCTCTGGTAGGAAAACCAAATCTATGAGGGAATTCTACCTGTGTTATCCTGCAATTCTCACAAACACGTTAGTCCCTCAACTAGGTTTGTCGTCAATACTCCAAAACCAACTAGGGGTGGCACTAGATGCACTTACAGTTTACTTACCATACCACATACCTATTCCTTTTCGGAGTCTGAAACATTCCAAAAAGTGTCCCTTATGCATTCCTCCGGGGTTACGGTTTCAATAACATTGGTTTCAAAATTTATGTGATTACCTGAGATATAGTGTTTGATTCTTTGACCGTTCACCACCTTCGGATTTGTGCCTTCGAAGTTGTTGATTTTTATGGCACCAGAACGGTAGACCTCCTCGATAACGTAAGGACCTTCCCATTTAGAGAGATGTTTTCCTGCAGAAAAATCTTAAATGAGAGTTGTATAGCAATACATAATCACCTACATTAAACTCACGCTTTTGTATCCTTTTGTCATGCCATCTTTTAAATTTTTCTTTAAACAACTTGGCATTTTCGTAGGCTTGGGTTCTCCATTCATCAAGTGAGCTAATATCAAATAACCTCTTCTCACCGGCAAGTTTAAAATCATAATTAAGTTCTTTAATAGCCCAATAAGCCTTGTGTTCTAGTTTGAGAGGTAAGTGACATGCTTTTCCATAGACCATTTTATACGGAGACATACCCATAGGATTTTTATATGCAGTTCTATAGGCCCATAATGCATCATCAAGTTTGTTGGACTAATTCTTTCTAGACCTATTAACAGTCTTTTGCAAAATTAATTTGAGTTCTCTATTACTCAATTCTACTTGACCACTAGACTGAGGGTGATAAGGAGATGCAATTCTATGATTAACATCATATTTAGCAAGCATTTTACGGAAACCACCATGAATAAAATGTGAACCACCATCAGTCATTAAATATCTAGGGACTCCAAATCTTGGAAAAATAACTTCTTTAAGCATTTTAATAGAAGTGTTATGATCAGCACTACTAGTTGGAATAGCTTCTACCCACTTAGTAACGTAATCAACAGCAACTAAAATATGTGCATAACAATTAGAGGAAGGAAAAGGTCCCATATAGTCAAAGCCCAAACATCAAATGGTTCAATAACAAGTGGATAATTCATAGGCATTTCTTGACATCTACTAATATTACCAATTCTTTGACATTCTTCACAAGATAAGACAACCTTACGGGCATCCTTGAAGAGAGTAGGCCAATAAAAACCAGATTGCAGTACCTTATGTGCAGTTCTATCTCCAGCATGGTGTCCTCCATAAGCTTCGGAGTGACACTTGCGTAGGATCTGTTCCTGTTCATGCTCAGGTACACAACGTCTAATAACACCATCTACTCCTTCTTTATAAAGATGTGGGTCATCCCAAAAGTAATGCCTCAAATCATACAAGAACTTTTTCTTTTGCTGGTATGTGAAACTAGGTGGTATAAACTTAGCAACAATGTAATTAGCATAATCAGCATACCATGGAGCAGTATGAGAAGCATTTATGACATTTAATTGCTATCATCAAGCACATTTTCTAACCAATTGTCTGCAACGGGGTTCTCAGCTCCTTTTCTATCAACAATATGCAAATCAAATTCTTGTAGCAAGAGAACCCATCTAATAAGTCTAGGTTTAGCATCTTTCTTTTCCATAAGATATTTAATAGCAGCATGATCAGTGTGAATAGTTACTTTAGAATCAACAATATAAGGTCTAAACTTATCACAAGCAAATAGAACTGCTAAGAATTCTTTTTCAGTAGTAGCATAATTTCTTTGAGCATTGTCTAGAGTTTTACTAGCATATTGAATAACATTTAGTTTCTTATCAACTCTTTGCCCTAGAACAACACCTACAACATAATCACTAGCATCACACATAATTTCAAAGGGTAAATTCCAATCAGGTGGCTGAACAATAGGTGCAGAGATCAATGCTTTCTTAAGTATTTCAAATGCTTCTACACAATCATCATCAAAGACAAATGGTATATTTTTTTGTAATAAATTAGTCAGAGGCCGAGAGATTTTTGAGAAGTCCTTAATGAACCTCCTATAAAAGCTGGCATGACGAAGGAAATTTCTTATACCTTTGATGTCCTCGGGACATGGCATCTTTTCAATAGCATCAACCTTGGCTTTATCAACTTCAATACCTCTTTGAGAAACTTTATGCCCCAAGACAATACCTTCATTAACCACAAAGTGGCACTTTTCCCTATTCAAGACAAGATTAGTTTCTTCACATCTCTGCAAAACTCAATCAAGGTTGCTCAAGCAATCATCAAAAGAAGATCCATAGACGGAAAAGTCGTCCATGAAAACCTCACAAATCTTTTCACAAAAGTCAGAGAATATAGCCATCATGCATCTTTGAAAGGTAGCAGGTGCATTACATAAACCAAAAGGCATACGTCTATAAGCAAAAGTACCAAAAGGGCATGTAAAAGTAGTCTTTGATTGATCTTTGGCTGACACGGGTATTTGAGAGAAACCAGAGTAACCATCTAGAAAGCAAAAATGTGTATGTTTGGACAATATTTCTAGCATTTGATCAATAAAAGGTAAGGGGTAATGATCCTTTTTAGTAGCCTTATTTAATTTGCGGAAATCAATTACCATCCTATAACCTGTAATAATTCTTTGAGGAATCAATTCATCTTTATCATTAGGAACAACAGTAATACCTCCGTTCTTAGGGACACAATGGACGGGGCTTACCCATTGACTATCAGCAACAAGATAAATTATACCTGCCTCAAGGAGCTTTAGTATCTCCTTTCTTACCACTTCTTTCATTTTAGGATTCAGCCGGCGTTGATGATCACGAACTGGTTTAGCATCTTCTTCCAAATTAATTTTATGTTGACATAGAGTGGGACTAATGCCCTTAAGATCATCAAGAGTATACCCAATAGCAGCGCGGTGCTTCTTCAGAGTTTTCAATAATCTCTCTTCCTCATGCTTTGAAAGGTTAGCACTAATAATAACAGGATATATCTTTTTCTCATCAAGATAAGCATATTTAAGAGTATCAGGTAACGGTTTAAGCTCAAACACGGGATCACCCTTGGGTGGAGGAGGATCCCCTAGGATTTCAACAGGTAAATTGCTTCTCAGAATAGGTTCCTGTTTAAAGAATACTTCATCTAATTCCCTTCTTTCATTCATAAACATATCATTTCCATAGTCTAGCAAGTACTGTTCTAAAGGATCACTAGAAGGTGCGGCAATAGAAGCAAGACCAATAGTTTCATCCTTACTAGGTAATTCTTCTTCACGGTGTTTTCTACTAAATTTAGAAAAATTAAATTCATGAGTCATATCATCTAAACCGATAGTAACAACATCCCTTTTGCAATCTATGGTAGCATTAACAGTATTTAAGAAGGGTTTACCAAATATAATGGGACAAAAGCTATCTTGTGGGGAACCATGAACATGAAAATCAGTAGGATATTTAGTTTTTCCACACAAGACTTCAACATCTCTAACAATTCCCATTGGTGAAATAATATCTCTATTGGCAAGTTTAATTGTGACATCAATATCTTCCATCTTAGCAGGTGCAATATCATGCATAACTTCTTTGTATAAGTAATAAGGTATTGCACTAGCACTAGCACCCATATCACATAAGCCATGATAACAATGATCTCCTATCTTAACAGAAATAACAGGCATGCCTACCACAGGTCTAGGTTTATCTTTATCACGGGGTTTAGCAATTCTAGCAGTTTCATCACAGAAATAAATAGCATGCCCATCAATATTATCAGACAAGAGATATTTAACGATAGCAATATTAGGTTCAACTTTAACTTGCTCGGGAGGTGTATATGTTTTAATATTGCTTTTACGAACCACAGTTGAAGCTTTAGCATGATCCTTTATCCTAACACAGAAAGGTGGTTTCTCAACAAAAGAAGTAGGAACAATGGAATCATTATAAGTGATAGTCTTTTCTTCAACTTTAATAGGTGCAGCTACTTTTACTTCTATGGGAGGATGATATTTAAACCACTTCTCCTTGGGGAGATCAACATAGGCAGAAAAAGATTCACAGAAAGAAGCTACTATCTCAGAGTCAAGTCCATATTTAGTGCTAAATTTACGAAAAATATCGGTATCCATAAAAAGATTTAACACAATCAAAACTAGGTGTCATACCTGACTCCTTACCATTGTCGAGGTCCCAATCTTCAGAGTTGCGTTTCATTCTTTCCAATAAATCCCATTTGAATTCAATAGTCTTCATCATAAAAGAGCCAACACAAGAAGTATCAAGTATGGTGCGATTGTCACCAGAAAGCCGAGCATAAAAATTTTGAATAATCATTTCTCTTGAGAGCTCATGATTGGGGCATGAATATAACATTGATTTAAGCCTCCCCCAAGCTTGAGCGATGCTTTCTCCTTCGCGAGGCCAAAAATTTTATATATAATTGCGATCACGATGAACAAGATGCATAGGATAAAACTTCTGATGAAATTCCAATTTCAATCGCTTGTAATTCCAAGACCCCATATCATCACATAGCCTGTACCATGTCGATGCATCTCCCCTCAAAGATAAAGGGAAGACCTTCTTCTTAACAACATCTTCGGGTACACCTGCAAGCTTAAATAATCCACAAACTTCATCCACATATATCAGATGTTCATCAGGATGTTTTGTTCCATCTCCTAAAAAAGGATTAGCTAGCAGTTTTTCTATCATACCAGAAGGAACTTCAAAGCAAGCATTTTCATTTTCATTTTCATTTTCAGTAGGTTCAGTAGGTTGAGCAACAACTCTTTGCTCTACTGGTCGGGGTGAAGATACCCTAAACAAGCCCCTCAGAGGATTACTTTCCATGGTAACAAGTGACAGTAAATTTCAGCACACTATATAAATCTTTCCTTACCAAATTCCACCTACCAAAGGCGCTTCACTCCCCGGCAACGGTGCCAGAAAAGAGTCTTGATGACCCACAAGTATAGGGGATCTATCGTAGTCCTTTCGATAAGTAAGAGTGTCGAACCCAACGAGGAGCAGAAGGAAATGATAAGCGGTTTCCAGCAAGGTATCCTCTGCAAGTACTGAAATAAGTGGTAACATATAGTTTGTAACGAGCAACAAGTAAAAAAAGTAAATAAGCTGCAGCAAGGTGGCCGAATCCTTTTTTTAGCAAATGACAAGCCTGGACAAACTCTTATGTGATGTAAAGCGCTCCCGGGGACACATGGGAATATCGTCAAGCTAGTTTTCATCACGTTCATATGATTCGCGTTCGGTACTTTGATAATTTGGTATGTGGGTGGACCGGTGCTTGGGTGCTGCCCTTACTTGGACAAGCATCCCACTTATGATTAACCTTATTGCAAGCATCCGCAACTACAACAAAAGTATTAAGGTAAACCTAACCATGAAACATATGGATCCAAATCAGCCCCTTACGAAGCAACGCATAAACTAGGGTTTAAGCTTCTGTCACTCTAGCAACCCATCATCTACTTATTACTTCCCAATGCCTTCCTCTAGGCCCAAATAATGATGAAGTGTCATGTAGTCGACGTTCACATAACACCACTAGAGGAGAGACAACATACATCTCATCAAAATATCGAACGAATACCAAATTCACATGACTACTAATAGCAAGACTTCTCCCATGTCCTCAGGAACAAACGTAACTACTCACAAAGCATAAACATGTTCATAATCAGAGGGGTATTAATATGCATATAGGATCTGAACATATGATCTTCCACCAATTGAACCAACTAGCATCAACTACAAGGAGTAATTAACACTACTAGCAACCTACTAGCACCAATCCCGGACTTGGAGACAAGAATTGGATACAGGAGATGAACAAGGGTTTTGAGATGAGATGGTGCTGATGAAGATGTTGATGGAGATTGCGCTCTCCCAATGAGAGGAGCGTTGGTGATGACGATGGCGATGATTTCCCCCTCCGAGAGGGAAGTTTCCCCGGCAGAACAGCTCCGCTAGAGCCCTAGATTAGTTCCGCCAAGGTTCCGCCTCGTGGCGGCGGTGTTTTCTCTGAGAAGATGGCTTATGATTTTTTTTTCCCATAGAAAGACTTCATATTGCAGAAGATGGTCACAGGAGGGCCACCAGGGGGCCCACGAGGTAGGGGGCGCACCCAAGGGGGTAGGGCGCGCCCCCACTCTCGTCGGCAGGGTGTGGCCCCCCTGGTGAAGTTCTTGCTCTCAATATTTTTTATATATTTGGAAAACGTCTTTCGTGGAGTTTCAGGACTTTTGGAGCTGTGCAGAATAGGTCTCTAATATTTGCTCCTTTTCCAGCCTAGAATCCCAGCTACCGGCATTCTCCCTCTTTATGTAAACCTTGTAAAATAAGAGAGAATAGGCATAAGTATTGTGACATAATGTGTAATAACAGCCCATAATGCAATAAATATTGATATAAAAGCACGATGCAAAATGGACGTACAGGGCCTATCGAGTGCGAGTGAGATATGCATGTGTATGTGTGACCCAGGTAGATGGAGAGTTTGGAGAGAGGGGGAAGAGCTCCGAGACGACAGAGTGGTGCGTAAGAGAGTTACGGGCAACGAGCCAAGGAATTTGTGTGCGTACGATGAGTGCACCCAAGATATCTAGCTTGGACTAGAGAATCATACATAGTGTGCGAGAGAGACCTATAGATGGAGTATATATGCATGCGAACTAGAAAGACCCCCCCCCCCACGCACACACACAAAGAGAGAGAGATGGAGAGAAAGAGAGAGGACCAACAAGGTTTGTGTGTTGGATGCATGCGACAGAATTAAAGATTGTCGGAGAGAGAGAGAGAGAGAGAGAGAGAGAGAGAGAGAGGGAGTCCGGGAGAGGGGGAGGTCGCGTTTTATGCATCAAAGACTGATATAAACCATGTTTCGATATAAACTTGCATTCAAATATTTAAATTGGAGAACATGTTGTCTGCAATCCACACATGAACGGATATATGTATATCAAACAAGTTCATTAATTTGACTTTCAACATGTTCATGGAGTACTATAATACTGTACAACATGCTATTCGATTGAGGTGTTCAATTTTGGATTTAGTTCACTATTTTTACCTGGTGAACGAGCTATTTCATTGAATCGAGATATTTCATTTTGGGATTGATTCCCATTTTGAGTGGGTCAACTATTTGTCATATAGTAAATCGCTAGCAACGAGCATGTAAAAACATATTACTCCCGAGCATCATCTCTCCATCTAAAAAAGAAGTAGCAAGCTAATATTTCTAAATTTGATTGTAATCAACTTGGTAAGGTAGACGTGGATGCTCGTTCTCCCAAATTTTGAACGAACCGTTAAACATCCTCTGCTCGGTGGAATTCGCCCAAGCAAATAAATGGGAGACGCGAAATTACCGTCCTATGTGGGAGACACATTAATTGGCCCGTTGTGCATCGAGGGTAGGTTCGTAACATCATCCAAGCGCGCCTTTTCCTAGGCTGAAATGACATGTGCCGAATAATTCATAAACCATGGTCGGCAAAACACGCTCTCCTCGCCCAAAATAGCTCGCGCCCACTATTTCAAAACATGCTCTCCTTGCTCGAAATCGCTCGCGCCCACTATATTTCAAAACACGCCCTCCTCGCCCAAAATCTCTCCCGCCCACTATTTGGGGAGAAGCAAAGTTACTCTACTATCCCCGACCCCCAGTACACAGACCCAAGCCGAGAAGCCTAAAGGCAGGGGTAGAATTGTAACTCCCCCTCACATTTCAGACAAATGCGTCCGTAAAACATGGTTCCACTCCCCTCCCAACCCCCCCCCATTCATACGTCGTGGGTGCCAAATCACCTTCTCCCCGGAAGCTCCCTTCTCCTGAGCCGCGAAACCTCAGCTCCTCCTCCATGGCACCCCCACCACACCAATTTCATAGCCGCCCTCCTCCCTAATGCCGGAGATGATGCCCATTACCGTCGTGCACTGGGCCGTGTGCCTCTTACTCCGTGCTACTGGCCGCGTGAACCGTACCGGAGCCGATTCACCCCCACCGTTGTTCACGGTGCTGGAGCGGCTCCAACTTCGGATCCGTCCAGAGTCCCGGCACTGCTTCCCCGTAGCCGTCGGCCATCGCGACATCATTGTTTCCCTGCCGCCGGCGGCCACCGCAACCGTGCCAGCCTCACCGACTCGGCAGCTGGACCTGCCTACTTCACCATGCCACCAGATAGGTCGCACCCTCATCTCAAATCACTTTATTTAGGCGTTAGTTGTCTGAATTTTTATTCTGGGCCAATCGATTCCCAATGGGAAGCAGCAGCCCTCGAGGCGGCGAAGCTCCTAGGCTGTCGGTTGGCTGGTGTCTAACGTAAGGGTGCGGGGCCGCAAGTTCTCCGCGGAAGCAGCGCTTAGATGGCTATCTTAGAGTTGCGTGGGTTCAAGGTACTACCGCCGCCAGATCTGGATGACGGGGAGTCTTTGTGGATTGGCATGGGGGCGGCGCAACCACGGCAGTGCGGTGGGGTGGGGAGCGGGGTTTTGGCCAGGGCCACGGACGGCGGAGGTAAGCTGCTCTGGCGTTGGTCGTTGGCTCTTCGGGGAAGATTCCTAACAGTGTCAGCTGGGAGGCACAAGACGGCCATCAAGCCATCCGGCGTAGATCAGACAGTACCAAAATAAAATAAAATCATGTGACCCCAATTTAGTCTCAGTCAACAGACGTGTGACTACTCGCGTACCTTGCTGTTGATCTCTTAGTGCATTTCTTCATATCAAAGAGATGTGTCGTTCTTAACATTATGCGTTATCTGCATCTTCAGCCACACCGTCTTCTGACTCACCGCAGCTGCTCCAACAAGGGAAGCATACACCAGAAGGGAGCTATAGTCCCCACTCAACAGTTCCCTGCATCGAATGTGCATGCCCAACATGGACAGCCACAACAACTGCAGGGCCATCGACAAGTCAGCACATGATGCTCACTCCTATGGATGGCGGCCAGATAGGTTGTACCCTCATCTTACTTGTGTGCAACATTTATGGCTTTGTTATTCATCTAAGCATGGAAAATAGATTATCACATTTCACTGTGTATTCATGCTGATCTCTTACGTGTCTTGTTCAGGAGTTAACGTTGTTCCATAGTTCAGCTAAGATACTTGTTCTTTAGGTAACGTTGTTCCATAGTTATCATCCATCAGCCAATGCTATCCCATAGGCTGGTGATTATAGTATTATACCACTTCTAGTATTACCTATGTTGTTCTTTAATACTTTTGTGTACCATCTAGTTAATCTCGAGTACAAACGATACATGTTCTGTAGCTTTCATCTGTGTTCTCTCTTTAGTTTTTGAGACCTGTTGCTGCTAGTTAACCCCAATCCTACTATTTATGTCATCTCCTACATGCACTCATTACATAAATCTAACTACTAGTTGTCTTCCATGCATGTCAGATATAATTGCACGCACTGATATATCCACAAGAACCTCACCGAGCAATGTAAAGGCCAATAAACTTGATGTCAATGATACCCAATATGATGGAACATGTAAAGGTAGTTCTTCAGAAGACTTGCAGAAAGATGTTGAATCCTCTTCACCCCACAAGGTCCTTGCTCTAACTTGTCCCGTGATATGGGTACAACATGCATATAATGTCCTGGAGTGTATCTACTCTGTTGCAATGCCATGTGCTTAGCATGTTGATCATGCATGTAAATATGCCATGCCTTCCTGTTTTTCAGTACCTATTCCATTCATGATAACATGTTTTCAAATTCAAGTATTGTCATTCTACTCTATCGCAATGCCATCTGCTTAATTTGGACATCATGCTTCTAAATATCTTATGCATTGTTATTCATCAGTATTTACTTCATCTGTATACCATACCATGTTTTTTTTACATTGAAGTGTTGTTCTAGTGCTCTGTTGCAATGCCATCTTAGTTTCCCAATCATACACGTGTATGTTGCCTTAGTTTTTCTGTACGTATTCTGCTCGCATACAGTTTTACATTCAACTAGTGTTTTTTTACTGTGTTGTCCTGTCGTATCCCTAGCTCTTACACCATACTCCCTCTGTCCGGATTACATGTTGCCGAAATGGATAAAAAAGGATGTATCTAGAACTGAAATATGCCTAGACCCATCCATTTTTTTCCAGGTGGATGGAATACATGTCAATATGTCATGCCTTTCTATTCTTCAGTACCTATTCCATCTCTCTGCTATAGCATGCTTTATAATTGAAGCACCATTCTTCTATACAAGGCATGTAAGGGGAAGACGACTATGTTAGAATTTGAAGGGCTACAAACCAGGTATTTGCAAAAGATTCAAACGCCAGGCGATAATAAACGAACTCCAATTTTTATAGATACTGCTCCAGCACAGAGAAACCCAACTCCTACTGATAATAAGAAGATTCCAGTGGCCAAAGAACTAGTCCGATCCAGTCCAGCAAAAATATGTCAACTCCATTCTAAGAAGCGTGTGCATATCCTTGCATCATGAAATTTTATAGCATGCCGATCGTATTTTCTACATGTTTCTTACCCATCTCTCTTTTAGAAAATAAGATTAATAGATAGAAGAATTTCTGCACTGGTATCGTCTGTGAGGAAAGATTCTTGCAGGAATTCTCTGTACTCCAATGCAGATGTAAGTACCTATTGTATATCACTATATTTTTACATCAGCATGTATTTTGTTAATCGGCGTGAATCCAACCTTTATCTGATCTAAATTTAGTTGTAGCAAAATGTATGATTAAAGGCCACAATGTTGATTTTTGTAAGGAAAACTGCCTGGTAGTTTTGCATCCTGAGCTGCATGAGTGTACTATCTCATATAAGTGGGTTTGGTTACTTTGGTTCTGCAGTGGGTTTTCAGTGTTTTTTTACTGTGTTGTCCTGTCGTATTCCTAGCTCTTACATCATACTCCCTCCGTCCTGATTACATGTTGCAGAAATGGATAAAACTAGATGTATCTAGAACTGAAATACGCCTAGACCCATCCATTTATTTCCAGATGGACGGAATACATGTCAATATGGTATGCCTTTCTATTCTTCAGTACCTATTCCATCTCTACTGTAGCATGTTTTATAATTGAAGCACCATTCTTCTATATAAGGCATGCAAGGGGAGACGGCTATGTTAGAATCTGAAGGGTTACAAACCAGGTCTTTGCAAAAGATCCAAACTCCAGGAGATAATAAACCAACTCCAGTTTTCATAGAAACTGCTCCAGCACAGAGAAACCCAACTCCCATTGACAATAAGCATATTCCAGTGGCCAAAGAACTAGTCCGCTCCAGTCCAGCAAAAGAATATCAACTCCATTCTAAGAAGCGTGTGCGTATCCTCGCATCATGAAATTTTACAACATTCTGATCATATTTTCTACATGTTTCTTACACATCTCTCTTTTAGAAAATAAGGTTAAATGATAGAAGATTTCCTTCATTGGGATTGTATTCGAGGAAAATATCTTGCGGGAATTCTCTGTGCTCCAATGCTGATGTAAGTACCTGTTGTATATCACTATATTTTTACATCAGCATGTATTTTGTTAATCGGCATGAATCCAACCTTTGTCTGATCTAAAATTAGTTGTAGCAAAATGTTAAAGGCGCCAATGTTGATTTTTGTAAAGAAAACTTCCTGGTAGTTTTGCATACTGAGCTGCATGAGTGTACTATCTCATATCATGCACATTACTGAATTGTAGTGCTGCTCTGGTTGCCCATTCATTCATTGTGTCAATGTTGCTTTCGTATTACCTTACCTGGCTGATGAAGCTGTGCCATATTGTGTTAATTTGGTGTTAGCTAGTTGCCCAAACATTCGTTGTGCCAATGTTGCTTTCCTATTATCTGACTTGGCCAATGATAGCAATGCTAGTGTCTTAATTTGGTGCAGGCTGCTGAAGATAAGAAGACAAAATCTGAAAACAGCAAGGCAACCCCATTGTTTCTTTCCAATAAATCTAGGCCAGGTAATATGCCAATAACTCATGATTAATCTGTTTGGTTCCCCTCCTAATTTATGTTATGATGCAGTGGTCGAGACACTCTCCACTATCAATAATACAAGCCTGCCAAAATCAGCATCAGAATCTGTTCAGTATCCTCTATCTCGAATGCAACGGAAAAAATGTATGTTTGTGAACCAATTAATGGCTGAAAGAATGATGGAAATGGTGGAGGAATCAGAGGTGCAGAGTCGCGACACAACAACTGATCAATGTTTTCAAAGACAGTGTAGCAAAGCAGGAAGAACTTGCCAACATGCTTATGGGCGTCATCCGTGCTGAGGTTGTAGATTGTGACGTTGTAGATCGTTAGGTTCTGTTCATTTATTTGCACTAGCATCAGCACCTGGCAGCCGCTCTCATCGAGCTGGACCAGGCTGATTATGTGGGAGCGCAGCCATGGGATGTAGTACACCCCAGTGATCTCGTAGTGCTCGCTGGTCTTGCATGTCAGTAGGATGGTTCCCCGACCGCAGATGTTGACGACGGAGCCGTTGCCAAACTTGATGGTGCCGCTGACGGCCGTGTCGAGCTCGGCGAAGACCATACAATCGTCGGTCATGTGGTTGGATGCGCTCGTGACCAGATACCACATGCCATTTCCGGTGCCGCAGCTCCCCTCATGCCTAAGGTGAACCTGAGCAGCGTCCTCGACGAGGTGTACTGGCGTTGTGTCCACGCCATCGGAGTTGAGGTCGAACAGCCCATAGGTTTGAGCCATCAGTAGGCTCTGCTCCTCGTCCTCGCCGCCGGCCTGGACGAGGTTTGCCTGCTCGTTGAACCGGTCCTTGCACTCGCGCGCCCAATGCCCCGCCTGTTTGCAGTAGCGGCAGATATCCTTGGACTTGTCACCGCTGTTGTTACCGCGGCCTGCGTTCTGGCCACGGCCGCCGCATCCGCGGCCGTGCCCACGGCCACGACCGTTGCTGCCGGATGATCCATCTCCTGCACGCAGTTTCAGGCGTGCGAACCACTCCTCCTCCGTGAGAAACAGTTTGCCGCTGCCATCACCGCCGGCAGGAGCGGTGTCCAGCTTGTATCTTTCCTTGGCGGCCTTCAGTCGCCCGATGAGTTCCTTGAGCGCCAGGGTGTTGAGGTCGACCAGCGTCTCGTTCGCGCACGCCATCTGCGAGTAGGCCTTGGGGACGACCGAGAGAAACTTGCGGACGACGGCGGGCTCGCCGATCTTGTCACCAAGCAGCTCAAGATGAGTTACTAGAGAAGATAGGTGCATACCGAAGTCGTCGATGCTCTCGCTGTCGTTGAACTTGATCGCCTCATACTGACGACGTTGAGATGTTGCCTTGGCCTCATGGACGCGTGCCACACCCAGCCGCATCGTTTTGATCGTGCCCCAGGCGTCCTTCGTCGTGGCCTTGACGGCGAGTGTGGACACCATCTCCGGCGGCACCGATCACAGTAGGCACTCCATTGCCGTGGGATCTGTTTGTCGCTCCATGGTCCCATCATTGATGGCGAACCAGAGCTGGTGCGCCTCCAGCATGACTTGCATCAGGAGGGCCCAGTCCGCGTAGTTCGTGCGCGTCAGCATGGGCCACGCCCCCGTGGATGTCGCGAACGACGTGCTAGTGTATGTAACGCTCGGATAATTAAGCTACAGTGAACCCATAATAATGATAGCACGTCACCTCCATTACTGTCCCTAATCTCGCGTCAGTTCAAAACATTTCGAATTTGAATTTGAATTTTTGTAAAACGTCAAAAAATTTCAAACACTAAAACTAAAATGTTCGGTTAGTGCCAAATGTTACATAGGAAATGTGAAGAAAACACTTTTTTAGAAAAGGCCTAAATATTTAAGAGTGAATTAAAACGGAAAGGAAAATAAATAAAAGAAAAGGAATAAAAACAGACCCCCCCCCCCACTGGGCCAACCGGCCCAGTTGCTAGCCAAGTCAGGCCTAGCCGGCCACCCCACACTCCCCATAACCCCTATTGGTGGAAACACTAACCGACACCCCACCCCACTCTCTCCTCCCACTCCCCCACGTCTCCCTTCCCCCTCCCCAATCCAGATCGGGATCGGGGGAACGAACCTCGACGCCGCCGCCCGGACCACGTCGGAGCCGCCTCGTCGGAACCCTTCCTCACCGGACTGCCTCTCGTCTCCGTCAACATCGTCGTCCCCGTCCTCCTCCTGGACAACCACTGCCCCGTACCCCACAACTACCTCGTGAGCCCCCTCCTTCTCCTCTGCATCGCCTGCTGCCGCCACTCCCTATCCGCCGCTTGTCGCGTCCCTTGTCGTGCCTCACCGCGTGTCGGCCGTCCCTGGACCGCACCCGCGCGTGCACCGGGGTCGCTCGCCCTGCTTCTGCTACTCTGCTGCTACTATCGATGCGCCTCCCTAGCGCCCGCCTCGCTGCGGCTGCCGCCCGGCCACTTCCCTATGGCCATCCGCCGCGCCTCATCCGCGGCTCCGCTCGCTCACCGCCACTGCACCACCGTCCCACGCGCTCGTCGCCCGCCCTGCATGCCCACGCCCATGCTCCCTTGCCCGCACCCCCTGGCCACCGCAGCTCCGGCCATGCTCCCGCGCGCGCCTGGCCATGCGTTATCGCGCATAGCCGCGTCGCCCTGCCCGCCGCTACGATGATGCCCCCTACTGCAGCTGCCTCCCCTGCTCGCCCCATGCCACCGCGCGCCTCCACTCGTCGCGCCGCCCCGGCTGACGTCTTGTCGCGCCTCTGCCGGCTACAGGCCCCGTCCCGGCCGCCACCGCTGCGGCCATCTGGAGCTTCTCGCTCCCTGTGCCCCGCGCCTCTCCCCTGGCCTCTACCGCATCACCGGCCGCTTCCGTCCCGCCACTGCTGACTGCCGGTGCCGCCCTCCGCCGGGCACGCCCTGCCCTGCCAGCTTCTGGCCATGGCCGCCGGCGCCCGTGCCCGAAACCAGCGCGGCCTCGCCTCGCTACCAGGGTGGCTTGTGGCTTCACCCGCCGCCCTTTAACCCAGCGCCCGTTAAGGCCTCCCCCAGGCCTATGACAAGGGGCCCCCGTGCCCCAAAACATTTATTAAAAAAGAATTTTAAAAACAATAAATAAAAATATTAATTAATTAATTAAATTAATTAATTAACTTAACTAAATGTGTTTAATAAACCTAATTAATTAACTAACCTAACTAATTAGTGAATTAAACTAATTAACTTGGTTAATTAGTTAACAGACAATGACATGCGGGACCCACACGTCAGATTGACCCAGTCAACGCCCTGTTGACGGCTGACTTCATGCTGACACCATGATGACGTCATCATACACTATTCTGGATAATGTTGATTTAAAATAATTAAATAAATTCTAAAAATGGTTAAATCTTTTAAAATTAATATAATATAATTCGTAACTCGGATGAAAAAACTTTATACATGAAAGTTGCTCAGAACGACGAGATGGATCCGAATATGCAGCCTGTTCGTCCGCCACACATCCCTAGCATAGCGAACACACAACTTTCCCCCTCCGGTTCATTTGTCCGAAAACGCGAAACACCGGGGATACTTTCTCGGATGTTTCCCCCCCTTCGTCGGTATCACCTCCTACTGCGTTAGGGCACTCCTAGCACCGTTACTTGTCATGTCATGCATCGATATGCATCTGTTTGCATTGTATTCATTGTTTCTTCCCCCTCTTCTCTCCGGTAGACTTCGAGGCTGACGCCACTGCTGGTGCCCCGATCGACTCTTGTGTTGACGACCCCTCCTTCTTGCCAGAGCAACCAGGCAAGCTCCCCCCCTTGATCACCAGATATCGCCTTAGAAGAGTGTAGCATGTTATTGTTTTCCGTTAATCCTATCCTGATGCATAGCCTGTCTTTGCTAGTACTATTGTTACCTTTACCTGCAATCCTAATTGCTTAGTATAGGATGCTAGTATTCCATCAGTGGCCCTACATTCTTGTCCGTCTACCATGCTATACTATCGGGCCGTGATCACTCAGGAACTGATCACGGGTATATACTTATATACATATACATGATATATGTGGTGACTAAAGTCAGGTAGGCTCGTAGAGTACCCGCGAGTGATTCACGGATTGGGACCGAAAGGATGTTTGTCTAGACGACCCTCTGAGTGGATCTTTGTGGCGGAGCGACTGGGCAGGCTGAGACCACCTAGGAGAGAGGTGGGCCTGGCCCTGGTCGGTGTCTGTGGTTACATCAATTAACATGCTTAATAATCTTGGTATTTGATCTGAGTCTGGCCACTGGCCTATACGCACAAACCAACTACGCAGGAACAGTTGTGGGCACTCGATGTCATGGTATCAGCCGAAGCCTTCTTGACGTCAGCGACTGAGCGGCGCGCGCCGGATTGGACCGTAAGCCTACGCTTGAGGGGATAGGTCTGCTTCCGGCAGTCCTCGCAACGTGTAGGTGTGCAATGGGCGATGGGCCCAGGCCCCTACGCCATACGATTTAGACCGACGTGCTGACCTCTCTGCTGTGCCTAGGTAGGGCTGCGACGTGTTGATCTTCCGAGGCCGGGCATGACCCAGGAAAGTGTGTCCGGCCAAAGGGGATCGAGCGTGTTGGGAAATGTGGTGCACCCCTACAGGGAAGTTTATATATTTGAATAGTCGTGTCCCTCAGTAAAAGGACGACTCGGAGTTGTACCTTGACCTTATGACAACTAGAACCGGATACTTAATAAAATACACCTTTCCAAGTGCCAGATACAACCCGGTGATCGCTCTCTCACAGGGCGACGAGGGGTGGATCGTCGGGTAGGATTATGCTATGCGATGATACTTTGTTAACTTACCATCTACTCTCTTCTACTGCTTCAAGATAGAGGCTGCTAGAAGCATAGTCTTCGATAGGACTAGCTATCTCCCTCTTATTCTGGCATTCTGCAGTTCAGTCCACATATACTACCTCTTGCATTGATACCAATGCATATGTAGTGTAGATCCTTGCTTGCGAGTACTTTGGATGAGTACTCATGGTTGCTTTGCTCCCCCCTTTTCCCCCTTTCTATACCTGGTTGTTGCGACCAGATGTTGGAGCCCAGGAACCAGATGCCACCGACGACGACTCCTACTACACTGGAGGTGCCTACTACTACGTGCAGGCCGCCAATGACGACCAGGAGTAGTTTAGGAGGATCCCAGGCAGGAGGCATGCGCCTCTTTCGATCTATATCCCAGTTTGTGCTAGTCATCTTATGGCAACTTATTTAACTTATGTCTGTACTCAGATATTGTTGCTTCCGCTGACTCGTCTATGATCGAGCTCTTGTATTCGAGCCCTCGAGGCCCCTAGCTTGTAATATGATGCTTGTATGACTTATTTTATTTTTAGAGTTGTGTTGTAATATCTCCCCGTGAGTCCATGATCTTGATCATACACGTTTGTGTGTATGATTAGTGTATGATTGAATCAGGGGCGTCACAAGTTGGTCAGAGCCAATAGCCTGTAGGAATCCCCCTTCCACACTCCTTGGCCGAAGTCGAGTCTAGACGTTGCAAAACTTTTATTAACATGGGATGTGTGTCTTACGGGCCCACGTTGCCATTTGGGTGGTATTAGGATCTTTTACTCCTCGATCTTTACTCTGGGACTCTAAACTCTCTTCTAGTCGGGTTAAACGAATTTGCTAACACTAACATTAGGATCCCGTGACCACATTCACCCCAAAGTTGGATAAGCCATAGTTATTCCTTAGAATAGTATTTTGGACAATACCCACACTGTCAATTGACTCCTTTGAAACATCTTTGTTTTCAGATGGAACCCATGAGGCAAGTCGTGCACCACACGACGGCCATTGGTGTCCCAGGTTCACCTGCTGTGTTAGCTAAGATGATGACCTATCTGGGTTATTGCTGGCACCCTAAGTACACCGTGTACGATCAGTACCATGACTTTAACCAGGAGCAGTACCGTGCCATCGTCCACCTCTACTCTCGGGAGTATGACTCCACTACTGTGCTGCACACTGATCATGGTGTTGGAGTGACTATCGATATGGCAGTCCACGATGCTGCTTATGCTGCTCTGACACGTCTTTGTGGAGAGTATCGGGAGTTGGACACCTCCCCTTTCAGGCACATTGCTATCGCATCCGATGTTGGTGCAGAGGGATACTACACTGCTGCCTACTCCATTATCACCCAAGAGCCCTTCTACCATCAGAACCTGGTTCTACATGCTGATGGGTTGGATAGAGCTAACCGAGCTCTTCGCCACGAGTTGTACACCACCTGTCAGCACCTTTATCGTGCTCTGATGCTGTTGCACCCCCTTGTCCGATCTGGTGATCTGTGATCTACCCAGCTAGGACCATGATGCCCCAGGGTGTCCGCTGGCCAGATGTGGGAAGCTACTCTCCCGCATTTGGTCCTCTTCTGCCAACTGAGCATTGGGTTCTGCATCAGAGTATCTGCGGACCCCATACTACTAACGTGGAGGAATTCCCGTCGCGTCACTACTAGCTGTCAGGGTACACCTACCTCCATAGTTCCTCCTGGGACTGATGTAGGCTTTCTTATTACACTACTAGGGAAAACCTTATACACAGAATCTTAGCAGCAGCGCGGTCAAAAAACAGGCGCTACTGCTAATTAGCAGTAGCGAGCTTCAGTAAAGAGCGCTACTAATGACTAAGTAGCAGTAGCGCTCTAGGTGAAAAGAGCGCTACTACTATAATTGCCACGGTGTTGCCCCCAGGCTAGATATAGTAGTAGCGCCCTTCCCGTGGACGCGCTACTGCTAAAGAACTTAGTAGCAGCGATTTTCTTCAAAACTCGCTGCTGCTAAGTATCACCGCAACTAATTAAGTTTAGTCCCATACTGCTAAACGAACAAGGTGTTTACCACCTTAAATATGTTACTTCTCAACCTATCTCGAGCACTTGGTCTTCATTGAACTATATGTGTATGATTTGTGGTTGCAATATGAATCCTCGCCTGTACCTATACAGGTATAGTGAGGATTCATGTTGACTATTTAGATTATAGACAAAAAGATCAATGATGACCAATGTATATTTTTGATGTTTTTACGTTGCTTAGACTTATAGCGTTTTTTCAGGACAAAGCGTTACTGATATTGGGATAAACAAAAGAAATAACTGCTTCCACTAGCAGTAGCGGTTTTCTCTAAAACGCGCTATAGATAAGTTAGCTACAGCGCGTTTTCCATATGAGCGCTACTGCTAGTTCGAGTTAACCACCCCCCGAATCAAAATTTCGCTAAGTCCTCCTTCCCCCCCCACCCCGGCCGGTTCCCTTACTCCTGTCGCCGCCGCCCGAGCCCGAGCGCGCCTGCCCTCATCGCCGCCGCCGCCGCCCGCCCTCAACCTCACCGCCGCCGCTCTCGACCACACTGTCGCCGCCCTCGACCTCACCGCCGTCGCCCTCGACCGAGCCCGCCGCCCAGGACCGCCGCCTCCCGATCCCGAGCCCGCCCTCGCCGCCCCTCCGTCGCCGAGCACCTCCCCGCCAACGTCTCTCCCTCTATAAGCCCCCCACCCCTCCCCCACCCCCTCTCTCTTTGCTTAGTTAGTAGATGATTTTAGTAGTAGTAGATGTTAATTTAGGGTTCATAGATAATGATTTTTAGAAGTAGTGATGGTAAACTAGTTGTATAATTAGCAGTAGTAGATGTTAATTAGTAGTAGATGTAGTAGTTAGATGTTAATTAGTAGTAGATGTAGTAGTTAGATGTTAATTAGTAGTAGATGTAGTAGTTAGATGTTAATTAGTAGTAGTAGATGTGATAGTTTCTTTCTATTTATAGTAAGTTTATATTTAGTAAGATCGAGTTGAATTAATAGAACTAGTTAGTAAGAACTTGTTGCTATTTTTTTAGTTAAAGCATTTTTTCTCGCATCGACATGGACGATGCCTATCCCGCATCCTCGTCGTCGAGTCGGCGGAGGACGACACCTGCTTGACCAGATGGGCCATGTCCGGGACTAGGCTCCGCCGGGGTGGTACTGGGAGGCGCTACCTACCGGGGGGGCAGGTTGGTGAGGAGCCAGCCTGTCGTTGACCCGAACCTTCTTTGGTGGCGATCGCATGGGCCAGTGACGGTCCAGAGGCTCGAGGACTCCGCGGAGGTGGTGCGTCACCGTGTCAGTGAGGAGGACGCGCACGTCCGTCGCTACTTGTTTGCGTTGGAGCATAGGTTCTCCAATACCTGGCAGGTTCTCCAGGGATCTCACTGGAGCTATGATCCCGTGATGGTTCCTTTTCTGTGGGTGTCCACCACCCGCGCTGATACCCGTCGTGTGCTAGGGTTTTAGTTGTACTAGTGATGTTATATGTATGACACTATTCGGGATGTATTAGTGATAATATTCGACGATGTACGGACGCATGAGATGATTTACTTTTGCTTATTGAATGCATGCTAATTTGAGTCCTATAAGATATTTTGAAATGTATATCTTGTGTTGCTCAATATCCAAGTGGCCGGTCATGTTTGCAGGTTACACCTCCAAGTGGCCTATGTTTTGCCGGAGTGTTGATTCATTTCCGTTCCGGCAAATTTTAGGCGCTCGATATGTCCTATTTTAGCAAAGGTCATGCTGGATTTTTTTCCGTGAATTTTGGCATGACTTTTGCCAGAATATGTAGGAAATATCGAGTGCCCCGGATTTGTGTGTTGAGTATCCTGGTAGTTGTCTACTATCGATTTTCAATTAATGTTTTAACTATGAACATAGGAAATGTCTGACGACAAAAAAGATTTCGGTATTTGCAAATACTGCGAAGACGAGCGCGGCCTGTGCGACGGAATCTTCCTAGATGATGATAGGCACTTCAGCATCAAGCTGGACGAGAACTTCGAAGTGGATACAGTAAGTCACAACGACAAGTCTTTTTTCGTAATTAAGCATGACATCTGCTTCATTTGCTTCAACTTATATATTTTTTACTATTCTACTAGCGTATCCCCTGCCATGCAAGAGTTTTTGTATTGGATAAGATAGGTTTCAGTCATACTATGGAGGTAAAGAAAGTTTACTTGAAGACCGAGCATGGTTATATTTTCCACACAAAATTATACAATTCAGAGGACTACACCTATTTTGGATGCAAAACATGGCGAGCACTATGCAAGACTTATGCATTTGAGCCTGATATGGTTATCACCTTTGATATTCGTCCGAAAGATGATATTGAAGGTAATACCGACATCTGGGTCGATGTGTAGACGCCTCCAGTTACACCATTATGTAAGTTTCTCAACCATATTTATGTCTTTGATATTGTTTATTCAAAAATAGTTGACAACTAATTTGTATTGTCAGCTTATTTCGGTGCAAGCAAACATGTCCAGCGCTTGGTAGACAGGACCTACTACTGTCCCGGGGCTGAACTAAACTGCGAGGAGCTAAGTCATTATGTTTCATGGCTTGAGGATCTTGATACTGTCAAGACAAATTTTCTTCCTAGACTTAGAAATGTTAGTACTGAAAATGTGCGACCAATAGTGTTCGTAATGAACTACGGTCACATCTATTTAGGAAGGATGGTAAGATTTTTACTATTTGTCCTCAGTGCATCTTTTCCATACATTATTTGTGAAGCTAAACTTCATTGCTAAGTATGTTACCATACGATGTTTTTTCAACAGGGACTCCCGATGAATGTTGTGCCTTATGGGATCGAGACTAAAGGTACCATGAGTATTATTAGCTTACGGCCAAGATATCCTACATGTTACTTTAGTGCATTCAAGATCAGCGGTGAATGCTTAATAGTGCAAGACTGGACCAGATATGTGATGGGGGAGCACAGAGAAGTACTAGGGGGCAGCAAACAGATGTGCTACCCAAAATTAGGAGACAGGTTCATCTGCATGCTCCAACTTGATCAAGGAGGAGAGCTACACATGTTTTATGTTATATTACCTAAGAGAGAGCAGCAGGAGTGATTAGCTAGCTAGAAATGAGTTTGAGGATGATGATGTGCTACACTATTACTATGATGATAAAATAGCTAGTGTTGGTGGTAATGACTATGATGATTATTATTAGCTAGTGTTGGTGGTGATTAGCTAGCTAGAATGCGAGTTTGAAGATGATGATGTGTGCTACACTATGACTATGATAATTAAATAGCTAATGTTGCTGGTAATGACTATGATGATGATTAAATAGCTTATGTTGGCGGATTAGATTCAAGTGGAGGCAACATGTGGTGCACATCGAAAGTACTACTAGTCCAAACTAGATCAAGTTTGGATTTGTAGTATACTTTTGACATGCACCACATATTGCCTCCACTTGAAACTAATCCACCTTCATTTGACACACTGTTATGGACATAATGATGTAAACCTCATAACTGGTATTGTACCAATATTTGTATGATAAATACACTGAAAATTAAATAATTAAAAAAGAATACTAGTAGTGATGGACGGAAAACACGCTGCCAGTAGTTACATTAGCAGTAGCGCGGGATTGAACAAACGCTGCAGCTACTTGTCCTAGTAGTAGCGCGTGTAACACGCGCTACTGCTAAGGAATAGCTGTAGCGCCTTATCAGTAGCGCATATCCCCGCGCTACTGATAGGCCTAAAACCCATGCTGCTGCTAGCCTTTTCCCTAGTAGTGTTAGTATTAGGTGCCTTCATCGTGAGCCTACGTGCCTCCTATGATGTCTTTAGTCTGTGTACTGAACTATGTGTATCGAACACTATGCATGATCCCTTTTATAAGATATGCCGACTACCTTGTAGTATCTATCATGCTCCTTCCATTATGCGTGTTTCATCATGAATGATTCTTGTCCTTGCAAATTTCTCAATGTTGAACTACCCCTGTTAAATTTTAGCAGGATGGTTAGACCAGGTGGTCGTGGTCATGGTGGCAACGCCCCACCACCGCCTGAGTACATGGCTGGTATGATCCAACAATTTAGCTGAATTGCCAGTTCATGGAGAATATGATGGCTCAATTCCCTCGCCCCAATGTGAACCAGCAGCCAGCCCAAGTGACTCTGCATGATTTCATGCGCCTCAACCCAACCATCTACCGCAGCTCAACTCAGCCTCTGGATGCTGATGACTGGCTCCGTGACATCACCTATGAGATGGAGTTTATTGATGTAGCCCCTGCCAGCTATGTCACCTTTGCTTCCTTCTTCTTGAAGGGACCAGTTGTTCAATGGTGGGCAGCCACAGGCGTACTCTACTAGCTAGAACAATCATCACCTGGCCAGATTTCCAAGATGCTTTCCGTGCCAGCTTCATTCCTCAGGGAGTCATGGACCGGAAGAAGCATGAGTTCCGCAACCTCACCCAGGGCAACGAAATGGTGGAACCTTATCAGTGGGAGTTTCTAGACTTGTTTGGCTATGCTGAAGAGGACATTGCAACTGATGCTCACAAACAGGAGAAGTTTCATGGTGGCTTTCAAGCTGACATTACTCGAGTCGCAACTCGGGTTATCTAACGAAACTGAAACTACTGACGAAACTGAAAATGTCGACACCTAAAACCCTAAACCTGAACATTAAAGTTTACCCAACATGGACCCCTCTCCCCTCTCTAGTCACTCAAGTCGTGTCCAGAGCCGACCGCGGCCTGCTCCACCACGGCCGGTTGCCGGGGTAGCTCTACACCCTTCCCCACACCTATATATAGTTTGCCCGAGCCTCTCCGCAGGTCATCGCCCTCTCCACCCCCTCCCTCGAGCACCGGAGCCACCACACCTCGCCCTTGTCCTCCATTGCCACCGTGGCCTCCTCCTAAATTGGATCTAGATGGAGCTCTTCTCCTCCTCCTCTCCCCACCAGAGGACTTATAGGAGCCCGACGCACCTCCCCACCCCTTCGTTCGTCGCTAGAGCACCTGTGGTCGCGTGCCCATGCACGGCCGCCGCCATCGTCCCACGGCCACCACAAGGCGTCGCTGCTCTGCTCTTCCCCGGTGCACGTTCTTCGTATGGTCAGATGTGGCGCATTTCCCCGAGACTGTTGGTGTCCCCACCTCGGCCGGAGTTGGCCTGTGTTGCCTGCGGGCCTCGGTGCGCGCCCGTCTAGAACCTGCTCTGCCGTCCCTGTCCCACTCCCTCCCGAGCCCTCCGGCATCTCCTGGCTGCGGGTGTGGCTCAGCCCCGCGAACTCGTCCCGTCCCTCCTCACACGCCACCGTGGCCCCACGTGTCGGCATTGAGCCTGGCCGACGCTGGCTTTGCTCCCAGTCATAGGTAGAAGAAAAAGACGGGAGAGAGAGAGAGGTCAGCGGTGGTGCCCGTCTGTAAGCCTCAAGCGTTAACCCAGCCGGCCCCGCTGACGTGGATTAAGTGAGCCGTATTCCCTAGAATGCATCTTCGCCTTATGAAAATGTACTTTCGTTCTGCTTCGGTCCAGATTACGCTTACTCTTATGGGAAGCGTATTCACATAAAAGGCGCTTTCTGTTTAACCAGCGAGGGACTTGTTTGTGAATATTTCTTTTACAGACTGGTCCCTAGCATTCAACCGACTATTTCTCCACACACGTAACTCCGATTTAGGGGATTCAAAAGCCCATGTTCTCTATTCGTCGAGCCCATTCCGTTGGTACAATTTTCTTGATGTGGTAAAATTCTAAAAATGACCATTTTGCCCTTGCCCATAAACAGCTCCACTGGGAGAGAAACTTTTTCGGCGATATCTTTCCGCGAGCTTTCCGCACTTCTTCCCGATGACTTATTCATACCAAGGCAAGCCACGATAGCCACTTGCATGATGGCCTTGCAGTGGCCATGGTTTTCCACTTGAATATTTAAATTGTTTTGGGCATGTTAATATTTTCTGAATGCTATATTTGTGCTTATGAATCGATGCTCATCTTTATGCCATGATTATTTGCATCTAGTTGGTTAAATGCTTACTTGCTAATATTGCTATCATGTTCTTTTCTGGTAATTATTTTCTAATGCTAGTGATCATGCTATGTTCATCTGAAGTGTTATTATGCTTGTGCTATTCATGATCATTGGTATGCCATGCTCATTTGCATCTAGAGAATGATTTATTGTTGTTGATATGTTAAATGGTTATGTTGCCCATCCATGTTCATGTTGATATTATGCTCATACGCATTGTAATTTCATCATGCTATTTTTATTATGACTCAGCTCATTACATTCATGTTAAACCAGACTTTAATACAACTTGAACATCTGTTGAATGAGTCATAGTGCCATCAAATTGAGCTGACCAGTGCAGCCACACTTGTCTTATGGGAGGCCCTAATTTGGTCTATTGTCATGCCTCTCGCTGGTGCCTCCAACTAGGGAAGGTTATCTGCGTGCGCTACCCTGATCAGTTAGGCGGCCGTAAGCCTTGTGTGCCCAAGTTGTGTTGTACCACGGTTGTCCCCTTTTCGGACCGTTTTGTTTTGCCACGATGATGGCTGGCCACGGAGGTGGCAAATGTCTAGAGTGGCATCCGGGGCCACGCGTGACTTAGCCCAAATGTAGTTGGTCGGAGTGGCCAGGAGAGTGTCATGCAATAGATCGGTTTTGTCGGAATACCGTTGGTCCATCTGAATGGGAGCACGAGGCCATGGGTTCTGTGGTGTGGGTACAATGTACTAACCTCTGCAGAGTGTATAATCTATCAATAGCCGTACCCTCGATTATAGGCCCAGTTCATTGTAGGTCACACTATGGGTCAACAGTAATAATAATTTGACTAATAAACAACCCAGGTTCGATGCGAAAAGAAGTTGGTTGATCCCTATGTGGTCACGAGATGATCACGATGGTATTATTGATAATGATAATGGGATCTTGTGATGATCACGATGGTATTCTTGATAATGATAATGTGATCTGGTGATGATCATGATGGTATTCTTGATAATGATAATGTGATCACGACAGTAAGTGATATGGATATTTATGGTGGTTATGAGATAACCTCTTAGCAGAGTAAGTTGGTCCATGAGACCTTAAACATCGAATTCCCTCCACACATGTTACTGCTAGTATCATCATATCATGAACCATATGTACATGCCATGCTCAACTTGTTCTAGTAGTATCATGTTCATCATTGTTAATGAACCTGTAAATGCCATGATGTTGTTTGTCTTGATTGCTTTGGTAGGTGTGAGCTTGTGAGTACATTCAAAGTACTCACCTGGCATGTCATGCCAGATTGCAGGTCATGTTGGGATTAATTACTTGTCCAGGTGTCCGAGTTTGTGCGGTAGGATCACGTCCCAGCCAGAGCCCCTATGGAGTGGACTCCATCGATGTCGTCATTGTTCTGCTACAAGAAGTTATTCCGCTGCTTTGAATTGTTCTGCTGCTAGCATAGAGCTACCTTCGCAGGCGTAGTGTCACCGCGCTGAGATATTCCGTTGTAATACTCGAACCCTTGTACCCCGAGTATTTGTAATAAAGAGCTTATTTGTTCTATGCCAAGCAGTATCATATTCTAGAAGACTTGATCTCTGGGCTAGAATACATGATTTTCCAGTCTCTCTGACCAGGGGTGCCAGATGATTTTGTATCACAGCAGGTCTGGCTATAGGATGCCTAGTCCGTGTGAACGTTAGAGACCGGTAGTCTAGAGTCTAGTCGGTTTGCTGCATTTGGTTGTTGCATAGCATGCATATAGACTTATAGTCTTATCGCTAACGATTGATCTTGTGAGTGTAGGTGGCATCGGTTTCGATCCACTACCTGCACTCTCCAGCTTTGCATACCTGCTCTTCAGTGTTGGCGCCAGCTCTGTCCCAGCGGAGTGATGCCATGGCACCAAGTGGTGTTGAACACTTGCAGAAGTTATGCTCAGGTATCCCGTTGATATCTTTCCGCCAGCCACACCTATCGTTTCGGTGATAGACATGTTGCTAACCTGGGTCGTGCAATCCAACTCGCCGCCTTGGCAACCCTTACTGATCTTTGTTATCAGAAAAAGGGCAATGTCAGCAAGCCTTGTTCTTCCACCGCTATCCTACCCTATCACCCATTATTTTGACATGTACGGTTCCCTTCCGTCCGCTTGATTATGATGTGGTTGTGACATCTGTGTCTCGCTACACGATCACCAAGTCCGTTCTCACCTCCGTGTCCGCCGGCTACAACCGGTGTAAGGCAGCTCTTGGTGTAGCTCTGTTTACACCAACCCCTCCACACATGGATCCACATTCGTGCACACCGCCACCGCATATTAGATTGTAGTACCGGAGTTTCCGTGAGATTTGTGTGCTTAGGCATGCATGCATATTGTTGTGAAATGTGATGTTGTTTGTGTGTAATCTTGATGGTTTGTGTGCTTTTATTTTAGTCGTTTCTTTTGCTTCTTTCTTTGGGCCTTCGGTGTCACATTACTTCCCCTTATTAAAGTTGCTCATCAACTGATACCGGACACGAAGAATCAGCAAGGATTACAAATATTTGGAAGCTCGGCTTAACATTATGGAATTCTCAGCAGACTGCATTATATTGGGATTATCTGGCCTGAAAGCAGAAGACATCCAAGATTGATTATCAGCATCAATGGTACAGCAGTATTCAATATTCACAATAGTAATGATGAAATCATCCAGAAGACAAATGATGTGCACGACTAACCGTATATTTTGAGTCCAAGTATTCTGAAAGAAGAATAATCCGACAAATGCTTTCCTACAAGTAACCGGCAGCAAAAATATTATGGGTATATATGTACATGGCAACCCGTCTGCATATCACAATACGAAGCTTCTGGTATAAGGAACTCCAATCTCACTCTGCAAGCGACCAAAGAAGTTGATGCTGCAAGACATCCCCAATCTTGTCGAGTATGATGTGTGGATGACTTCCCGTGCAAGATACCCAGGCTTCTTCAGTAAGCTACCGCAAAAGCTTCTGGCATAAGGTATTAAATCTTCCCCAACAAGCACCTAGGAGGGGAAGCTTCTAAAGTACGATACCCGGTCTTCTTTAGCAAGATGCCCGACAGAAACTTCGAGCACAAGCTATTCAGTCTTCCTCAGCACGATACTCTCGATGGCTCCCAACTCAAGCCACCCAAACTCCCTCAGTACAATACTATAAAAAGTGGATGACATTGGTACAAGATATTACACAGTGCATTGACAGCATATGGCAGTGCATCCCAAGGACCAGATCCGTAACAGTTTTGTCAGAAGCAAGAATCAGTCAGGACACAAGTCTGCCTTAGGAATCAAATGCTCATCTACACATACAACCTCATATATTGAGAGCATGCTGCCAAGGTCGTGCAAGTCACTCATATAAGGATACAATTATGTTCAAGCTAATCCACTAAAATATGGTGAGAATCCAACACCACATGATTGATGCAAGAAGAAGAAAGCCAGTTATACACGTCAGTGTGATGCAAGGATCGACAAAGTATGAAGTAAGATAACATTGGGACTTGGAAGTGATTATCAAGGCCAACTTCCTCACACCCGACAAAGTGATATGATTAACCTTTGTCACTGTCTTGTATGATTGACAACAATAATGAACTTAGTACAAGCACATGCAAACCGGGTATATATTTTATAACCCGAGACATGAACGAGGATAAAGTATGATTGCCGGGATATTACACCTGACGGTACCTATGGCCACACAAAGAAGTTCTTTATAGTAAAGAATCTAGACAAGTAGAACAATAAGGAA
Organism: Triticum urartu; assembly: GCF_003073215.2. Lineage (NCBI taxonomy): Eukaryota > Viridiplantae > Streptophyta > Magnoliopsida > Poales > Poaceae > Triticum > Triticum urartu. The sequence goes on from NC_053026.1 coordinate 285,355,113, forward strand.
GGAGCAAGACCGGTAATACAGGTATGATAATTGTTGCATAACCAACATGGTAAGTATCGATCACGATGAATATACACCCAAGGGGTCTACTCCATTTTGGTAAGGACCTCATATAATACAACTCGCTTGTCCAATTGTATATGCTTAGAATCATCAGTATGGTATATCCAAGTCTGTCATGTCAGATCAAAGATTTCTTAGTCGCCTCGGCAACTTGACTTTAGTGACTGTATTAATGCATCGCATGGCCTATGGATATACTGACAGAATGGGTAATCAAATTGCAGAATAACCAGCTCACGCCATGTGTCCTCACATATGGGAATCAGTTAAAAGATAGCCTACCATGAACAAGATTATTTTGCCAGAGTCATCGTCCGTCAAGTCTCGAGATGCTCTTTTTATAAGATCGTACACCTTTATGCTGGTCACAATAGTCAACAGTCAAATCTTTGGTATGTATTCGATACCCAAGATAGTGGATCCAGCAGGGATGATTTAGAAATCCTTGCAAAACGTTAGGAGAATGGTTATAATGCCCACCATTGTTTGGAACGTAGAGGACATGCATCTATTTGAGCAACCCAATGCAAGGAGTAAAAGATTTGGTGTCCACCGAGAAAACTTGTTCACAAATCCATTGTCGGTGCTTTATATAAGAATGGTACATCAACTGGAAATCACACCCGGACATGGGGGAAGATGACATATGCCTATCAGGTCAATATATCAGATAAGGCAGCCGGTATAAAATAACTGGAGTCAGAGTAAGACTTGTCAGAATGTTGGATATAGTGGAACGAACCATCCCCGAGTGAGGTTGTCAAGTCATATGAAATACAGTGGGAACATCATATATAAAGAAAAAGGATACCCGAGTTAGAAACAGTTTCCTTGAGACAGAATATTCATACTTGTTCCTGGAACAACCAAATCTCGAGGACGAGATTTCTGTAAGGGGGAAGGTTTGTAACACCCTGATTTTTGGCCCTTTCCTTTTCTTTTGGATTTATTTGAATTTTTGCTTTGGATTACTTTTCTATGGCTCTGTGGTCTGGAAACCTGGGAAGATCATCTCTTCTCAGTCTCCCAAGTGGCGTGTTATCCTCAAACCCATCCCAAGACCATGTCATTTCCATCTTAGCCCAATCACAAATTCTTTTTCTTGGGAATATTCCTTTTCTATTAGAGGAATAACCCTGTTTCCCCTAGGTTGTGAAGCAACCTATATTTCTGTCATCCCCAAAATTCTCATAAATTTTTGGGATCATATCTTCTACCAATATGTCAAAACCCATCCTTGTTCAATTCAAAATATAATTCAAGATTATTCATTTTCCTATTTTGTCTTGAATGGCACATTGTGAAGGAAGTGTTATTTATCTTTGCTTGATTGCTCCCAAACATTTTGAGCACTCTCCCCTATACATATTATTGCCACATGACAAAATTCAACTTCATTTTCCTAGTAAATCTTCCTCAGCGGATTTCCAAAGTTTTTGGCCAGAAATAAGCTTTGTGAAGGAAGTGCTAGCTAGGATTATCCAAATGAGTTGAAATTTTTCCATGACCTCAATATGATCAAATCATCCTTCTCCACAAGATTTGAGCTTCATACATCAATCCATGTGATCTCATCATCCAATCTTTGTTTCTAGTCAGATTTTCAGTTTGTGAAGCAACTATATTTTAGATTGCTCCATAATTGCTAAAAATTTACCAGGACCTTACCTTCCTATATAACCTCTTTCCACCAAATTTGGACTCATTTCATCTAGCCAATTTCTTCCAATATTTTCCCAAGATTCTATCCGAAGAAGAGCATTGTGAAGCAAGTACCATTTTGGTATGTCCAAATGGTATGAAATTTTTGCAGTGCCTTCATATGCCCAAATGATCATCCTCCACCAAATTTCAGCTCAGTCCAATTATCCATTTGAGCATGGCTTCAACTTTTATATTTATGTCTAGTGGGGTACATTGTGAAGCAAGTGCTATCTAAACTCCATTTGAGCTCAAACTTTGCCTCAATAGTCATCTTAGTGGCTAATCTTCTCCAGAAAAATCTCAGCTTCAGTCACCTCATGGGTCTCTGCCCTTGTTTCTTTCGTTCTTGACACTATATGTTGAACGATCTATCAGGCAGACATGGTCAAGCTGACCAGAGCGCGTGTCATCATTGCGTGCACGCGGTGACCGTGTGGTCTGGCACGCCATATGCGTTCTCTGCTGCGTTTAGTCGCATCCATAGAGTCGTTTAGCTCCGGCCCTCCTCTATTGTCGTTCTCGCGCGCCTTGTCTTGTCCGATAGCTCCGTCACATCCTTGCCGCCGCTCTGGACCCCTCCCCCCCTCTCCAATCACCTTCTACGCGGTGCTCAGTCCGTGTCCAGAGCCGACCACGGCCTACTCCACCATTGTCGGTCGCCCACATAGCTCTATAACCTTCCCCGCGCCTATATATAGTTTGCTCGAGCCATTCCGCAGCTCATCGCCCTCTCCACCCCCTCCCTCAAGCACCGGAGCCACCACACCTCTCCCTTGTCCTCCATTGCCACTGCGGCCTCCTCCTAAATTGGAGCTAGCAGAAGCCCTTCTCCTCCTTCTCTCCTCGCAGCACCTTCCTCACACCTTCGTTCGTCCCTAGAGCACCTACAGATGCCTACCCAAGCACGGCCGCCGCCATCATCCCGTGGCCACCATAAGGCGTCGCTGCTCTGCTCTTCCCTGGCACGCATTCTTTGTATGGTCAGATGTGGCACATTTTCCTAAGGCCGCTGGTGTCCTTGTCTCGGCCGGAGGTGGCCTATGTCGCCTACGGCCACCGACGCGCGCCCAACCAGAACCTCCGCCACCGTCCATGTCATGCTCCCTCTCGAGACCTCCTGTGGGTGCGGCTGAGCCCCGCGAGCTCATCCCGCCCCTCCTCACGCGTCGTCATGCCCCCGCGCGTCGGCATTGAGCCTGGCCGGTGCCGGCTCTACTCCCTGTCGGAGGTATAAGAAGATGGGAGAGAGAGAGGTCACTGGTGGGGCCTGCCTATAAGCCTTGGAATGCGTTTTCGCCTTATGAAACATACTTTAGTTCTGCTTCGATTAATATCATGCTTTCTCTTCTGGAAAGCATATTCTCGTAAAGGCGCTTTCTATTTAACCAGCCAGGGACTCGTTTGTGAATATTTCTTTTATAGTCTGGTCCCTAACATTCAACTGACTATATCTCCACATCCGTAACCGATTTAGGTGATTTGAAAGCCCACGTTCTCTTTTCGTCGAGCTCGTTCCATTGGTACAGTTTTCATGATGTGGTAACATTCTCAGAATGGCCATTTTTCCCTTGCCCCTAAACAGCTCCGCCGGGAGAGAAACTTTTCTGGTGATATCTTTCCGCGAGCTTTCTACACTTCTTCCCGATGACTTATTCGTACCTAGGCAAACCACGACAGCCACTTGCATGAAGGCCTTGCAGTAGTCATGGTTTTCCACTTGAATATTTAAATTGTTTTGTGCATGTTAATCTTTTGTGAATGCTATATTTATGCTTGTGAATCGATGCTCATCTTTATGCTATGATTATTTGCATATAGTTGGTTAAATGTTTACTTGCTAAAATTGTTATCATGTTATTTTCTGATAATTATTTTCCGATGCTAGTGATCATGCTATGTTCATCTGAAGTGTTATTATACTTGTGCTATTCATGATCATCGGTATGCCATGCTCATTTGCATCTAGAGAATGATATATTGTTGTTGATATGTTAAATAGTTATGTTGCCCATCCATGTTCATGTTGATATTATGCTCATACGCATTGTCATTTCATCATGCTATTTTTATTATGACTCAGCTCATTGCATTCAAGTTAAACCAGACTTTAATACAACTTGAACATCTGTTGGCTGAGTCATAGTGCCATCGAATCGAGTTGACCAGTGCAACCACACTTGTCGTATGGGAGGCCCTAATTCGGTCTATTGTCATGCCTCTCACTGGTACCTCAAACTAGGGAAGGTTATGTGTGTGTGCTACCCTGATCAGGTAGGCGGCCATAAGCCTTGTGTGCCCAAGTTGTGTTGTACCCTAGTTGTCCCCGTTTCAGACCGTTTAGTTTTGCCACGATGGTAGGCGGCCACGAAGGTGGCAGATTTCTAGAGTGGCATCCGGGGCCACCCATGACTTAGCCCAAAGGGGAATTGGTTGGAGTGGCTGGGAGAGTGTCATGCAATAGATCGGTTTTATCGGAACACCGTTGGTCCACCCGAATGGGAGCACGAGGCCATGGGTTCTATGATGTGGGTATAGTGTACTAACCTCTCCAGAGTGTATAATCTATTGATAGCCGCGCCCTCGGTTATGGGTCCAGTTCATAGTAGTTCACACTATGGGTCAACATGTGACGCCCCCAATTCAATCATACACTAATCATACACGCAAATGTGTACGATCAAGATCAGGGACTCGGGGGAAGATATCACAACACAACTCTAGACACAAAATGAAATAATACAAGCTTTATATTACAAGCCAGGGGCCTCGAGGGCTCGAATACAAAAGCTTGAGACACAAGCATCAGCGGAAGCAACAATACCTGAGTACAGACATCAGTTAGACAAGACTACCTTAAGAAGGCAAGCACAAAAACAACAATGATCGAAGAGGCAAGGCCTCCTGCCAGGGACCTCCTAAATACTCCTGGTCGTCGGCAATCTTCATGTAGTAGGAGGCACCCTCCGGGTAGTAGTAGTCGACGGGGTTGGCATCTGGCTCCTAGGCTCCGCCATCTAGTTGCAACAACCGGAAAGAAGAAAGAAGGGGGCAAATGGGTAGAAAAGCAACCGTGGGTACTCATCCAAAGTACTCGCAAGCATCAGATCTATACTAAGTATGCATCAGTATCAATTGGAAGGATTGTATCTGTGGACTGAACTACAGAATGCCAGAATAGAGGGAAGGCCTAGCCTATCAGAGACTAGCAGCTCCAAGCATCTTGCAGCATTTAGAAGAGTATAGAATAGCATTTTAACATTTAACAAGCATGTTGTAGCATTAATGCCCAGATATCCTTCCCCGACTCCCTGCGAAGAAGCAATCCTAGGGCCACATAACCATCACATATCTCAAGTATCCATTTCTACTTGTAATAGAACAGGATACTACTCCGAGCGTCCATTACCGTGGAAACGGCTATTCGAATAGATAATCTTCCCTGCAGGGGTGAACCACACTACCCAACACGCTTGATTACTCTAGCCAGGCACACTTTCTTGGGTCCATGCCCGGCCTCGGAAGATCAACACGCCACAGCCCTACCTAGGCTCAACAGAGAGGTCCCCGCCAGTCTACATCCTAAGCACTCCGGGGTCTTGGGCCTATCGCCCGTTGCACTATGAGTCGTTGTGCGCAGGGGGATACTAGCACCACCTCTGCTTGGATGACGCGATCCGGCCAGGCCACAATGCTGAACTGGACGTCTGACAAAGCTTCGGCTGATACTACGACGCCGAGTGCCCATAATTGTTCCAGCGTGGTGGTTAGTGTGTAAAGGCCAATGGCCAACTCAGAACAAATACCCAAACCCTTAGTGAATTTGGAGCTCACAGAGACGAGCAGAGACTCACGATAATGTGATCCCGTGGCCCCATCTTGAGGAAATACGGCAAGGGCCAGGCCCAACCCTCTCTCTCTAGGGCGGTCTACCTGCCCGGCCATGCCTCGTAATTATATTGCGGGTGCTCTTTGGGCCCGCCTGACTTTCACATCAACTCACGGGTACCCTTCAGGGCCGACCCAACTAACCAGAGACTATCAGGAACTCAGGTCCACCTCAACCGGGCTTGTACCGCCTGTCCCTTCAGTCCCACAGTAATATTTCACGGGGGCTACAGGTAAAGGTAACTGTGTGTCCGTAACATCAAGGGGTAAACCTGAGGAATCACCCTCGATGGATTCCCACTCGATGTAACCATCAATGTGAACATATGAGGAATCACCCTTGAGGTTCACACTTGAAGTGTTGCACGATAGAGGCGTATCGGGAGTGGTGAAGGAGGAATCACCCTCGATGACCACAACTGAATAGCTACACTATAGAGTTATCCTCAAGAGTGTGTTATGAGGTATCACACTCTGTACTCGATAGTAGCTCTGCAGAGTCAAACAACAAAGGGCGTGTGATGTGATGTGTCGGGCTCCGGACATCGATCACGTCGATCGAGTCATCGGTCGTCAAGCAAAGGCAACTGGGACAAGGTGAGGGGTCACTGATGGATCACTAACTGACCTATACTAAGCAGTTTTAGGGTAAGCAGGTAAGGTACAATGAGTAGGTTACAAAAGCAGGCTATGCATCAAAATAGGAGCAATCAATAATAGTAGAAAAATCGAATGCAAGTATGAGAGAGGATAGAATGGGCGATATCGGAATGATCAAGGGGGATTTGCTTGCCTGGTTGCTCAGACGAGAAGGAGGGGTCATTGGTGACGTAGTCAAACACAGGGGCATCAGTAGCAGTCTCGGGGTCTACCGGAGAAGAAGAGGGGGAAGAAACAGTAAATACAAAGCAAAGAGATGCATGACATGACTACAGTCAGAGCTAGGGTGTTCTAACGCGGTGCTACTCAATACCGGCGAAGGGGGGAAACATCCGGGAATGTTTTCCTAAAGTTTGCATTTTCCGGGCAGATGAAACGGAGGGGGCGGTTGTAGGTTCTCTATGCTAGGGATGTGTGGTAGGCGAACGGACTGCATATTCGGATTCGTCTCGCCTTTCTGAGTAACTTTCATGTAGAAAACATTTTCATCCGACTTACAAATTATGTTATAATAATTTTCAAAGTTATAAACAATATCCTGAAATTATTAATAATTCTAAAATGGAGTTATTGCATCAGCATGATGTCATCATGACATCATCAGTCAACTGAGTTGACCAGGGTCAATCTTGATGTGTGGGGCCATTCTGTCATAGACTTTGCTAATTAACAGGGTTAACTTAAATAATTTAGATAATTAGGCTAACTAAGCAAGGTTATTTAATTTAATTAAGTAAGTAGTTAATTAATTAATTAATTATTTTTATTACTCCTTTTATAAAAAACATTTTCACAAGGGGCAGGCCCCAGCTGTCATTTGCCCAGGGGGGAGGGGTCAACCGGGCGGTGGTTACGGGCACTGTTCAAGATATCTTCCGATATTTCGATAAATCGGTCGATTTATCGCTTACCGTTGTCTGACCGATAAGATAAATTGGTCGACAAATCAGCTGATATGGCGATAAATTGGCCGATATGCCGATAAACTGGCCAATTTACCCCTTATCATGGGTCGACCGATAAGTTCCCGATAAGCGATATCCCCAACATTGGTTACGGGCGCACATCGGGCAAACCCGGGGCGCGACAAAGGCAACAATGACGAGCAGGGAGGCAGAGGAGGCGCATCCAGGCGCGGGTCGGGCACACGCGCAGTGACATGTGAGCAGGGGAGCCGACCGGCACGGTGTAGGCGGGCGGTGGTGGACAGCGGGGGGAGGGGGCAGGCCGAAGTGGGGCGCCGGACAGGGGTGGCGCAGCGGTTCGGCGAGCAAGACGGCAGGGCCACGAGTGGCTACGGGGGTGTGTAGGAGCGAGCAGGAGAGGCGCCTGGGACGCGGGGCTATGCGGCGAGGCGTGGCAACGCATGCGGCCAGGGGCTGCAGGGCGAGGCGGGAGCGCGGAGGGGCGCGCAGCAGCGAGTAGGGTAGGACGCGGCGGCGAGGCGCGCGCGGTGAGCAGTGGGACAGGGGTGGCCGGCGCGCTGAGCTTGGCGGCATCGGGCGCGGCCACGGACGAGACCAACGTGAGGTGGAGGAGTGGCGGCAGCGGCTACAACGGCGAGCAACCGGGTGCAGCGGTGCTGGCGGAGCGCGACCAGGAAGGGAGAAGGAGGCAGAGAGCGAGGGGGTCGCTCACCCCTGATGCAGGGGATCAGTCGGCGATGCTCGGGGAGGCCGTCGTGGAGGGGACAAGGAGGCAGCAGTCCGGTGGCGGCGATGGGGGTGTGCCAAGCGCTGGGGGTGCGCCAAGCGCTGGGCGTCGTGGTCGGGGGGTGAGCACCCCCGATCCAAATCGGGTCATGGGGGGGCAAAGGAGAGAGGGGGAAGTGGCGGAGCAAGTGGGGGTGGCTAAGTGATACGTCCATTTTGCATCATGTTTTCTTACTATTATCTATGATGTTTTTATCCATAATAATGCTTTTTGGAGTAATTCTAATGCCTTTTCTCTCATAACATGTAAGGTACACACAAAGAGGGAGAATTCCGGCAGCTGAAAATCTGGACCTGGAAAAGCTACGCCAGGCCACCTATTCTTCACAACTCCAAACAAGCTGAAACTTCACGGAGATTTTTTATCAAATATATGAGGAATATTGAAGCAAATAACTACCATAGGGGGCCCACTAGGTGGCAACAACCCACCTGGGCGCGCCAGGGAGCCCCAGCGCGCCCTGGTGGGTTGTGCTCACCCAGGACCACCTCCGGTTCCCATCTTCTGATATATATAAGTCATTTTGACCTAGACAAAATAAGGAGTGGACTTTCGGGATGGAGCACCATCGTCTCGAGGCGGAACTTGGGCAGGAGCACTTTTGCCCTCCGGCAGAGAGATTCCGCCGGGGGAACTTCCCTCCCTGAGGGGGAAATCATCATCATCATCATCATCATCACCAACAACTCTCCCATCTTTGGGAGGGCAATCTCCATCAACATCTTCAACAACACCATCCCCTCTCAAACCCTAGTTCATCTCTTGTGTTCAATCTTGTTACCAGAACTATAGATTGGTGCTTGTGGGTGACTAGTAGTGTTGATTACATCTTGTAGTTGATTACTATATGGTTTATTTGGTGGAAGATTATATGTTCAGATCCAATATGCTATCTACTACCCCTCTGATCTTGAGCATGATTATCATTTGTGAGTAGTTACTTTTGTTCTTGAGGTCACGGGAGAAATCATGTTGCAAGTAATCATGTGAACTTGATATGTGTTTGATATTTTAATAGCATGTATGTTGTGATTCCCTTAGTGGTGTCATGTGAACGTCGACTACATGACACTTCACCATATTTGGGCCTAAGGGAATGCATTGTGGAGTAGCAATTAGATGATGGGTTGCGAGAGTGACAGAAGCTTAAACCCCAGTTTATGCGCTATTCCGTAAGGGACCGATTGGATCCAAAAGTTTAATGCTATGGTTAGAATTTATTCTTAATACTTTTATCATAGTTGCGGATGCTTGCAGGAGGGTTAATCATAAGTAGGAGGTTTGTTCCAATCGGGGATATACCCCGCGGAATGACCCGGCTGGAAGTATGACCCGGCCGGACTTGGCGACTCACTGGTGACCCGCCCTGACTTGGCGACTCACGAAGTGACCCGTCCGGATCTCTCCACTCACTGATGACTCGGCTGGGCCTGGTGACTCATTGGTAACCCGGCAGGTGGGTCAGAGGAACGACAAGACCCGGTGTCCCAACAGGCGGTTCCTGGAAGACCGGCTTATGTTATGGTGGGCCGGTTCAAGAAGAAAGCATAAGGAATATTCCCTTACAAAGGAAGCAAGACTAGGACTCCACTTGTAATAGAAGATAGAATAATCCTAATCGTAATAGGACTATTCATGTAAGCCGCTCCTTCAACATATATAAGGAGGGGTAGGGAACCCCAAGAGGGAGAAGGGGGACAAGTTAGTTTTTAGACAGACAAGTCAATAGCTCTCGAGATAGAGCACCCCTGTAATGTTCATCATCATCAATATCAATGAAGCAGGATGTAGGCTTTTACCTCCACTATGAGGGGCCGAACCTGGGTAAAAACCTCGCATCTCTTGTCCCACTCAACCCCTCTCAAGCTACCACATAAATGTGTTGGCCTCATGACTAAGGCCTGACACTAAGGACATCTGCCGTGACAATTCCATGACAGTTGGCGTCCACTGTGGGGCCTGCGCACGGTGGTGTTGAGTTCTTGAAGGGATTTCTTTCAGGGACAAGAAGCTACGACCTGCCGGATCAGTAAGAGCCGGCGTGAAAGAATTTACGTCAGCTACGAAGTTCATCAGTCAAGATTGAAGAAGTTTTCAGTAGCGACATATACAAAGACTGGGCATAAAAGTTTAGGCCTGCGTCTGTGCCGCACGCTGTTTTTCTGTCGCGTGTGATGATGGAAGCTTCAGTAGGAGATTCAACTTGCGCCCTGTAGCTTGTGTTCTGATCGGAACACGCAAACCCGATCTGCCAAGGTGTACAGAGACAAAGACCCGAGCTGATCTAATCTTATTACTACTGCTGCTCCTAGTTCCTATGGAAAAGCGTCGTCTGTTGCTATATATTTTTACTCCGTGCATAATCTATTACTGGATCAAGTACCGAGACAGACAGCGATCTGCCGATGCTGTTTCTCTGACACGGAGACCAAATCAAATTGAAGCGGTCATCTAACGTCATGGGATGGCTCAAAAAATCTGTAAGGTCATCAATTCCTATGGATACTGAGCGAAGCTACCAAGTGTGAGTACAAGTTGGATCAGAGAAGGAAGGAAAAGAAAGGAGCACTTCGAGTTGGATTGTAATTTGGCTGTCAAATCCGAGTGTTGGTCCTCCAATCTCCGGGAGAAGCAGGGCTACATACAGACCATGTTCGGTCCGGATTGAAAAAAAGGAAAGAAGAAGAAGATGCCTCTACGTTTGTTTTGTTTTCCAAATAAGGTCACAAGGGAACTTGTGCACCGGTCAAACACGAGAGGGCCAAGTTAACACACATGAAGGCCTCGTCAAATCCTTCACGTGCTAGCTCCAAGGGTAGTACTACTCCCTGCGTTCCTCTCTATAACACAGTGGCCAAACACTTGAAGATGGAGGCTGGTGTCTCCGGCATTTTCGCATCCACGGACGACATCCAGCGTCGTCGCGGCCGGCCTCCAGCCTCGTCGTGTCCACATCCAGCACCTCCGCGTTGACAGCCGGCCTCCAGTGTCGTTGCTTCCACGTCTGGCGTTTCCACGCCGACGGATGACCTCCAGCGTCTTCGTTTGTTATTGTTGTCTTCACCTCCGCCGCATACCTGCCGGCGACGTGCCCATACGACCTGGCGTCGCTAGCCGCGGCCCTCTGCCTCAAGTCACTACTGAAGCTCGCCTCCGCCGGTTCAAACCGCCGTCACTGCCTGCCTCGGCCGACGGCCAGAGCATTACCAGTTCGCCGCAACAAATCGCTCCGCGCCACCTCCGTGTGCGTCGACCCGCCGTCTGCAAAAAGTCGGCCTTCGCCTCGAGCCTCTGATGCCAAGCCATCACACGTTGCTCTGGTTCTCTGCTCCAAGTCGGCCACGGTGAGCCGCCGCTACCGGAGTCCCAGCTGCTGGCCGGTGTCGTTGCCTCTGCACCAGTGGCTGCGGCTATGGCCTGACTCCCCCTCTTCTATGCCGGTTCTGCCGTGGCCAAACTGCCGCCACTTATAGGGCGCTAGACCCACCGCCACATTAACCCGCTGGCCCTGCTGAGCCACCACCTCCACCATGATGAGCGGAATCCACCAACTCGCAAGCCGCTGTTCTGCCACTGCTCCAGCGAGGGCCTCCACACCTCCTGATGGTTCGCGCGTCCGTCAGATGGTCGAATACAATGCTTGTTTTATGAGGAAGATCACGCCAAGCCAATTTCAGAATATAATTCTACATGTCAAATTGGAACATAGTCTGCCATCAAAAAGGAGGGACCAGCCACAGATGCATCGCTTTGAGCCATTCCTACTTGGGGCTATATTGAGTCGCCAGATCGATTATCCACTATCAGCATCCGGGTTCATCCGATAAAAATACTAGGACAATTATTTACCATTATGTCACGGATATCAAGCTCGCGCCAATATCATCAAGCGCCAGCATCCAACCATACTGCATTGTTTAACAAATGTGTGTGCAAACCGCTGCCTCTGTGGTCCAATCTACAACAACAACACGGCGGCCGGTTCACCCGTCTGCGCTAGTTTACAACACCACAGACAACTCACTCGTCCGCCCCCGCGGCCGACTCTCCCGCACACGCTGGCCTACAACGCCGCGGCCGACTCATCTGTCCGTGCCGCCTCTGATGCTATGGTCGTCTTTTCCGTTCGTCTCTCGTGGCCTGGTCTACATCAATACACCGGGTCGCACCTGTCTGCATGAGATGTTTATTGAGTATGAGAAAGTCACTACTCGGGTAGCCCGGTTTTATTCCAACAAATTGGAGGCAAATTATCATGTATTATCAGCCGCCGCCTGCACTGGATGGCTCAATGGGCATGCGCACAAGTCGCCGCCACTATAGTTTGGTTAACTTCAAACAGCCAGTTGGGAGGAACCATTGGCCAAGTTGCTGACACGGCTCATACGGGATCATTTATAACCCGCCGTAGTCACCTCAACCTTCTGTGGATTCACATCGCATTATGAACGCCAACAATACACCTCTTATGCTATGGTCAAATATGAAGAATCTCAAGCCAACTCTTTCAGTCGTCTTAAGACTCGGGGGCTACGATGACATGACTCAGCAAATCTTACCAGTTTCAGCAAATTCAAGAACCCTAGGACGATAACCCGGTGCCGGAGGCTACTGCTAGATTAATGAAAATTTAAAGGTTGTCAGAAAATTTCTGGCTTAAAAAGTCTATGACAATTACAAAATCCCGGCTCAGTAAAGGAGTTCTGGGTCATCAGAAAGGATTCTGGTTCAAAACCGGCTCAAGAGACATCTCTCTCCCATAAAGCGTTGAAGCTCTCAAATATCCGGTTTAAAATTCGGCTCAAGAGAAATCAGTCTCACTGAAGTTCTCAAATATCCGGTTTAAAATTCGGCTCAAGAGAAATCAGTCTCACTGAAGTTCTCAAATATCCGGTTTACAATCCAGCTCAAGGTAAACATGTCTCCCACAAAGCTTTGAAGCTCTCAATATCCTATTTAAAATTCTGGCTCAAGAAGAATATTATCTCTCGCAAAGTTCGAGTTCTCAGAAAAAATTAAAGGGACTAAAGAGAGTCTGTTGCAAAAGCACAACTCAAACATAGGTTCCCCTTGAGCACAGCTCAAAATATTGCTTGAGGGCTCTTTTGTTCTAAAGAACAATGAGTTCATAACCTTGTGATAGGCTATAAAAGCCAGGCTTGGAAGCCAGATGTCTTCACCTAAAAACTCGGGTTATCCTGCCTGTATGCCAGCTGTTTCTCCATCAGGTAATCCTGATTGACCCATCGAACTCTTAACAGTCATATTTGAACTTGTTAAGGTTAAAACGATGGATATCATGAGAGAGCATGGTTTTACGGATAGCAAAGAGAAGCTCAGGCTATAAAGCCGCCTTCCTTGGAACTTGGATAAATCAGCCTGTGATGTCTGATAGCGACTCTGACCCCGCGTACTCCTAACAAGTCTATCTTTCAATAAGAACTGAACTTGTCCGGGTTAAAATGTCGATTGGGTATTGTGACTGCCGGCTCACGGAAAGCGCGTACCTTCCAGTGGCTAATGCTAGTTTCATTGAAGAAGATATTTTGGCTTGGCGGCCTATGAAAGCCCTGGATTTTTTCTGTTGTTGTTTGATTTGAATATATTTTTGAAAATTCTTTATTTTGATAATACCTGGCTAAGAGCCATTAAGGTTTATGAAGCCTTCTGAGTCATATATGACATTAACTGGTGTTCATTAACCCGATTTGTCTTTTGACTATAATTCGCTAGTATGAGATGAGAAATTATCCGGTGTTTATTAGCCCGGTCTAGCTTTGGACGTTAAGTCGCCAGTATATATTTGGATTGCGCCATTGGAATCATGCGCTTATAAATCATTGGGTTATATTATTCAAATCTTTAATATCCAACATGGCTGGATTTTTATTATGGTTATCAATAACCAATATTATGATTGAGGTTTTCAAAGTCGCTTCAGCGCAATGGATATTATTTTATCAATGGACATAATTTATTTTACAATGGAAGGAATAGTCCCGATTCGTTGCAGGCATACGACCCGGCACTTGGGGGCTACATTACTCAAGTTAAGATTACATCAAATATGCAAGTCTCATGTCGCTGCAAGCATGCAGCATGACACTTGGGGGCTAATGCAAAGTCATTTTTACTGGCCTTATTGAAGACCCGACTCATCACATCATAATGAGTCGGCCCTTGGGGGGCTACCAATTGCTCCTATCAAAAATTTAAGGTACACATGATTTAATCCATTATATTGAAAGGTTTATTGCTTAGTTGATAGAGTACAAAGCTCTTAACCTTGTGGACGTGGGTTTAAGCCCCATGGTGGGGGTTGCATTATATGAAATTATTTTCAATGAAGTATATATATATAAAGTCCCAGCTCAGTATTATTTTACTGAGTCGGCCCTTGGGGGATACACGTTGATGTTCAAGTCTACATGATCATATCTATAAAGTCCCAACTCATTATTGCATAATGACCCGGCCCTTGGGGGCTACACTGGTTGAAGTTTTTATGAGCATAAGGCAATTACAAGTCCCAGGTTGCTGCAAGCATGACAACCTGGCACTTGGGGGCTACATATGTGGAATATTCAGTTTTTACTAGTGATTGAGATGAACAACATGGGTTTCTTCAAAGTGGCAATATTTATACTGAAGCAAGTCTTAAGTCATCACTTTGATTTTCTCAAGACTTGGGGGCTACAGGTAATATGTATATAAGGGAGAAATATCTTCCAATTTTTAGTTTTGAGCAAACCAAATCGACCCGGCGTCACCAACAATCATGACTCGGCGTCACCAATAACTATGATCCGGCGTCGGCAACAATTATGACCCGGTGCTATCAATATTTACAAACCGTATATTTTGGCAATGATAAACCAGCAAGTTCTACATCTTCAAGCCGGCTGAAAATCAGATGAGTATTTCAAGACCAATATTTTTTGTTAAAGCATTGGTAGCTAAATCAAATGAATTATTCTTCACAATATTTTTCTGTGAGAAACCAATGGCAGCAAATTGATTATGAAGCCGGCCTATTGACCCGGACTTTCTAGAAGAAGGAAATGACAAGGACTTCAGGATGATCAGGTGCTGGCTTACAAGAATTTTTAACCCGGAGCACAACCTGTCAAATTTGTTCCTGTGTTTATTTTGAAGGTTAAGTTTAACATGGATAAACCCAAATTAAACTGGGGGCTAATGTCGGGGATATACCCCACGGAATGACCCGACCGGAAGTATGACCCGGCCGGCCTTGGTGACTCAGTGGTGACTCGCCCTGACTTGGCGACTCACGAAGTGACCCGTCCGGATCTCTCCACTCACTGATGACTCGGCTGGGCCTGGTGACTCATTGGTAACCCGGCAGGTGGGTTAGAGGAACGACAAGACCCGGTGGCCCAACAGGCGGTTCCTGGAAGACCGGCTTATGTTATGGTGGGCCGGCTCAAGAAGAAAGCATAAGGAATATTCCCTTACAAAGGAAGCAAGACTAGGACTCCACTTGTAAAAGAAGATAGAATAATCCTAATCCTAATAGGACTAGTCATGTAAGCCGCCCCTTAAACATATATAAGGAGGGGCAGGGCACCCCAAGAGGGAGAAGGGGGAGAAGTTAGTTTTTAGACAGACAAGTCAACAACTCTCGAGATAGAGCACCCCTGTAATGGTCATCATCATCAATATCAATGAATCAGGATGTAGGCTTTTACCTCCACCGTGAGGGGCCGAACCTGGGTAAAAACCTCGCGTCTCTTGTCCCACTCAACCCCTCTCAAGCTACCACATAAATGCGTTGGCCTCACGACTAAGTCCTGACACTAAGGACATCTGTCGTGACAATTCCACGACAAGACCCGTTGCGGCACCCTGCCGGAGGGGGGAATCCCTCTCTGATGGCCATCTTCATCATCCGGCGCTCTCCATGACGAGGAGGGAGTAGTTCACCCTCGGGGATGAGGGTATGTACCAGTAGCTATGTGTTTGATCTCTCTCTCTCTCTCTCGTGTTCTTAATTCGGCACGATCTTGATGTATCGCAATCTTTGCTATTATAGTTGGATCCTATGATGTTTCTCCCCCTCTACTCTCTTGTGATGAATTGAGTTTTCCCTTAAAAGTTATATTATCGGATTGAGTATTTAAGGATTTGAGAACACTTGATGTATGTCTTGCATGTGCTTATCTGTGGTGACAATGGGATATCACGTGATCCACTTGATGTATGTTTTGGTGATCAACTTGCGAGTTCTGTGACCTCATGAACTTATGCATAGGGGTTGGCACACGTTTTCGTCTTGACTCTCCGGTAGAAACTTTGGGGCACTCTTTGAAGTTCTTTGTGTTGGTTGAATAGATGAATCTGAGATTGTGTGATGCATATCGTATAATCATACCCACGGATACTTGAGGTGACATTGGAGTATCTAGGTGACATTAGGGTTTTGGTTGATTTGTGTCTTAAGGTGTTATTCTAGTACGAACTCTAGGATAGATTGAACGGAAAGAATAGCTTCGTGTTATTTTACTACACTCTTGAATAGATCGATCAGAAACGATAACTTTGAGCTGGTTTTGTACCCTACAATAATCTCTTCGTTTGTTCTCTGCTATTAGTGACTTTGGAGTGACTCTTTGTTGCATGTTGAGGGATTGTTATATGATCCAATTATTGTAGCACCCCGGCTCAGAGAAACCGGAACGCCCCGTATTCCAGCCCAGAGATCGAGGAGAAGTCTCTGGAATATGGCACTGCTTGACATAGAACAAATCAGCTCTTATTACAAGAATAACAATACAAAGGTCTGATGTTACAAAGAGGCACATCAGCACAGCGACACTACGCCTGCGATACTACACTTGATCTATTCTAGCAGCGGAACAACGACGAAGGTGGTGAACTCCACTCCGCAGGGACTCTGGCTGGGACACGATCTAGCGCGCGCACGGCAACCTCGACAAGCAATCAAGCAATCATGGCATCACCTGCAATCTGGCATAACACGCCAGGTCAGTACATTGAATGTACTTGCAAGCTCACATCAACCATAAACATCAAGGCAAGACAATAACATAGCATTAACAGGTTAATTAATTAACAACTACCATGATGAAACAACTACTAAGCATGGTAAGAAACTGATACAATATTGATAAATCACCATCTCAGATCTCCATAACCATATCTCTCTTGGCTAACCGGCCAAGCAATATACCATCTTGATCACCTCGTGATCAAAACCAAGCAGTGATCTTTCCGGCGATCACAACCATGACCAACACTTGGTCTCAAACGGTGATCTTTCCGACAATCACTACCATGACCAACACTTGGTCTCAAACGTCATCATCAACATCCTGCCAATCTGTACTGCTCAAAATATCAACATATAAATCACCTATAAGTCATTCCGTCATGTGAGTGTTGATCGAACGGTGTGACCTAGTATGAACCCATGCCCATGACCGAGGAAGCGGGTATCGATAGTTTAAACAAACACACTATGCAGAGGTAGCGCACTTTACCCACACCACGGAACCCATGGCCTCGCACTCCCATTTGGGTGGACCAACGGCGTTCCGACAAAACCGATCTACTGTCATGACACTCTCCCGGCCACTCCGACCAACACCCCCTTTGGGTTCAGTCCTGGGTGGCCCGTGCCTACGAAAGGCACCAACGGCCACCGTCGTGGCAAAACGGCCACCGTCGTGGCAAACAAAACAGTCCCAAACGGGGACAAAAGCGCGCAAAATCCAACTACGGGCACACAAGGCTTATGTCCGCCTACCTGATCAGGGTAGCGCGCGCCCATAACCTTCCCTCGTTGGAGGCACCGGCGAGAGACACGGCAATAGCATCGCATTAGGGCCTTCCCATAAAGGCAAATGTGGTTGCACTGGAGAAAGCCCGGTTCGGTGGCACCTGACCAACTTAATGACGGAATTTATCCCCAAAAATATAACTGTGATAACTAATACTCCGATATCAACTATCAAACTATAATCCAAGTCATAGCAATATCCAACAAATACTCCAAAGCTTAATATTGTCATATCAAAATACTCCGAGGACAGTATAACACTACTATCATGATGAATCCAAGAACGATAATACTACTACTCAAATATCAAGAACTAACTATCCAGCTATGATCCATATGCAAGCATCATCTCCATCATCATACTCCAAAACACAATATCAACTAGCATCATGATGAAACTAACACTAGCCACTAATAATCCAAAGGCAACATGATATCCAAAGTAATACTCCAAAATAATACCAGATACCATCATGAAAATATTCATAATAGCCATTAAGAATCCAAAGGCAACATGATATCCAAAGTAATACTCCAAAATAATACCAGATACCATCATGAAAATAATCATAATAGCCACTAAGAATCCAAAGGAAACATGATATCCAAAGTAATACTCCAAAATAATACCAGATACCATCATGATAAGAATCATAATTGCCACTAAGAATCCAAAGGCAGATGTCATCCACATAATCATCAAAACATAAGTCCTAGAACTCCAAGCAATATCATGGCAATATCAAGATCAAAACAATACTCCGAGAAATGCCATAAACAAATCATACATAGCTAATGCAATATTTTAATCAAGTTCAAATAAATAAACCATGTCACTGCATTGCAATCATGCAAATGGAGGGTGTGGCTTGCTTGGGGTGGAAGAAATCACCGGGAAAAAGTGCGAGAAGTTCATGGAAAGAATCACCAGAAAACGTTCTCTCTCGGAGGGGCTGATTTAGTGCAAGGGCAAAATGGTCATTTTCAGAATGTCAAGACATGGTGAAAATGATACCAACGGAATAGGCTCGACGAAATGAAGACATGGGCTTTGGAATCACCTCATTTGGAGTTGGGAGCAAAAAGATATAGTTGTTTTTTCTGTCAGGGACCTTTCTGCAATAAAATCATCACAAACAGGCCCTTGGCTGGAAAAACTTAACGCGCCTTTTGCCAGAATACGCTTTCCAACTGAGAAAACGTAGACTGGGTCGATGCAGAGCCAAAGTTCGCTTTCGGAAAGGGAAGACGTATTCGCGAGGAATACGCTTCCACTTATCCTAGTCAGCAGAGGCGGGGCCGAGTGCTGACTCGCTGCCAGGTGGGGCCCGCGGCTGTCATCTCTCTCTCTCCCTATCCTCCTTCTTCCCCGATGCGGGCACAGAACAGAGGGAGGGGTCGCTGGCGCCGGTGCTCGCCCGGTCGACTCCGTCCACCTCCGGTGGAGCTCGGACCACCGGAGCGACCGCGAGGACGAGGAGCTCCTGCCTGGGCCATCCCCTTCTGCCGGAGAGATATAGGGAGGGCAGGGCCATGGTCGCGGCAGAAAGTGGCTTTGGCCGGAGTTGGGACACGGCGCTCCGGCCACAGAAAGATGGAGGCGCGGTGCTGGGAAGTATCAGGGGCGGTGCAGAAGGTCTATGGTGGTGGAGAGAGGGAGGGACTCGACGTTGTCTGAATTTAGGCGGAGACCATAGGCAGCCATGGTGGGCAGGGAGTGCTCCAGGGCTCGACGGAGGGGTTGGGGAGGGCTGAGAGAGTGAGGCGAGGCTACTGGTGTGCTCGAACGGCTCGGGGGAGGCCTATATATAGGCGGGCGAGAGGGATGGGCTCGGGTGCCGCCGGGCACGTCCGGCCGAGGCTCTAGCGACGGCCAGCGAGTACAGGAGGGCACGGGAACATGACGAGCTATTTATTCAGAGCTCACAGAGGGGTAGGCGACGCCGGAGAGTAGAGGAAGAGGTCGAAACGAGCTCGGAGCCAAATGGAGCACAGTGCACCCGTGGGCGAGCGTCGGCGAGGAAACGGACGGAAGGGGAGAGGGGTCCAGGGGAACGACGATGATGAGAGGAAGACAATGGACACGGTCACGCGCGCGAAGGCGATGAGGGGAGGAGGTGCCGAAGCACAAAGGGACACTAGACGCGGCCACTGCATCCAGAGCGCGCGCACAGTGATGCCATTAACACGGTCACCGCGTGCACTGGCATGTAGCGGGGAAGATGGGCTGGAAATTGTTGTCTATGGGTAAGTTCTTCCAGGGTAGGTCTCAACTACGGTGGTAGTTTGGTTAAAAGCGCTCTAGTTAAATGGTAATCACCCTCTGAAGTTTACTGCAGTAAACTTGGGTGAGCACTGGTGATCAACAGGAAGGGGATTGGGAGCAATGGAGTAGTCTGCGATGATTAACTAAGGAAGGACTATGATCCTGGAGGTTTTGGAGCCTAATGGAGCACAAACTAATATAGTTGCTGTGTAACCCCAAAATTGGTCCAGAATCAAGATCATGATGGTTCACTCACATAGAGTAACCACTTGAGATGAAATTTGGCAAGGCATAGTGATTTGGCCAGATAAAGGTGTTGTAATTTTTTTGCACCAAATGGATTCACCAAAATGGTACTTCCTTCACAGCTATTCCCTCTTCTAGGAACTTGCAAAAATTCTAGAGAGATATTCGGTTTAATAATTGATCCCAAAATTGGTGGAGAGAAGTTATTTGGGTCGCATAATGCTCTGGTAAATTTTCAGGCAAAATGAAGCAATATAAAATATACTTGCTTCACAACCTGAAAATTTTACTAGAAGCAAATATTTGGTCCTGTGCTCACATAGATGATTGGATGGGGCTGATATTTGTAGGAGTGAGATAATACGAGCACAATAAGAGGCATGCAAAATTTCAACTCATTTGGATTCTCCTAGCTAGTACTTCCTTCAAAGTGGCTTCTGTTTGATAGAAACTTCGAAAAATCACTGAGGAAGATTGGCTAGGCAAATAAAGTTGAATTTTGGCATGTGGAAATTATTTGGACATAAAAGAGTTCCCAGCAAGTTTGGGAGCAAACAAGATAAGTTAAATGACACTTCCTTCACAAAGTGCCGCTTTGGACAGAAAGGAAGAATAATTATTGGGGAATTATTCTTGGGATGGGACAATAAATTTTGGGCATATTTGAGAAATATATGACCCAAAGGAATTATGAGAATTATTTGGGAATTTTTGGATGGACAGAAATATGAGTTGCTTCACAACCTAGGGCAGACAGGGTTATTCCTTTAATAGGAAAAGGAATATTCCTGAGAAAAAGAAATTAGGATTTGGTCAAATAGTGAAGTGACATGATCTTGGAAATGTTTTGAGAATGATGAGCCACTTGGGAGAGGAAATGAAGATGATTTCCCAGGTGACAAGGCCACATAACCACTCCAAAAAGAAAACAGAGCAAAAACTAATAAATCAAAAAGAAAAAGAAAAGGGCCAAATACCAGGCTGTTACAATTATGTTAGTATTGTTGAGAGAACTTGCACTAGTGAAAGTATGAACCCTAGGCCTTGTTTCAAAGCATTGCAATACCTTTTTCGCTCACTTTTATCATTAGTTACCTTGTTGTTTTCATATTTTCAAATTACAAAAACCTATATCTAACATCCATATTGCACTTGTATCACCATCTCTTCGCCGAACTAGTGCACCTATAAAATTTACCATTGTATTGGGTGTGTTGGGGACACAAGAGACTCTTTGTTATTTGGTTGCAGGGTTGCTTGAGAGAAACCAGCTTCATCCTATGCCTCCCATGAATTGATAAACCTTAGGTCATCCACTTGAGGGAAATTTGCTACTGTCCTACAAACCTCTACACTTGGAGGCCCAACAACGTCCACTAAGTTTTGATGAGCAAATTTATTATGATGAAAGCATCCCTCCTATCTATGATGATTATTGTGATGACATGTATACTATAAAGAATAATGATAACCATGAAACTTGTCATCATGATTTTAATTTTCAATTGGATTATGCCTCACATGATAGTTATTTTGTTGAGTTTGCTCCCACTACTATTCATGAGAAGAAATTTTCTTATGTGGAGAGTAATAAAAATTCTATGCTTGTAGATCATGAAAAGAATGCTTTATGTGATGGTTATATTATTGAATTCATTCATGATGCTACTGAAATTTATTATGAGGGAGGAATATATGCTTGTAGGAATTGCAAAAATATCAAGTTTCCTCTCTATGTGCTTAAAGTTTTAAAGTTATGCTTGTTTTGCCTTCCTATGCTAGTTGATTATTGTTCCCATAAGTTGTTAGCTCACAAAAATCCCTATGCATAGGAAGTGGGTTAGACTTATATGTGCTAGTCATATTCTTCATGATGCCCTCTTTATGTTTCAATTCTTATGTTTTATGTGCGCATCATTGAAATCATCATGCCTAGCTAGGGGCGTTAAACGATAGCGCTTGTTGGGATGCAACCCAATTTTATTTTTATTCCTGTTTAGTAATAAATAATTCATCTATCCTCTGTTTAGATGTTGTTTTATGTTTTAATTAGTGTTTGCGCCAAGTAGGACCTTTGGGAAGACTTGGGTGAAGTCTTTGCGATCTTGCTGTAAAAAACAAAAACTTTTGCGCTCACGAGATTTGCTATCATTGTTTACTATGTGCGTTTAGGTTGATTCTTTTTGAAGATGATTAATAGACAAATTCCTCAAGTCCACCAATTTATTTCAGAATTTTTGGAGTGACAGAAGTATTCGAAACCTACATATTACTATGGACTATTCTGTTTTTGACAGATTCTGTTTTCTATGTGTTGTTTTCTTATTTTGATGAATCTATGAGTAGTATCAAAGGGTATGAACCATAGAGAAGTTGGAATACAGTAGATATTATGCCAATATGAATTTAGAATGAGTTCACAACAGTACCTACGTGATGATTTATTTTCTTATACTAATGGAGCTTACAAGTTTTCTGTTAAGTTTTGGGTTGTGAAGTTTTCAAGTTTTGGGTAAAGATTCAATGGACTATGGAATAAGGAGTGGCAGGAGCCTAATCTTGGGGATTCCCAAGGCACCCCAAGGTAATATTCAAGGACAACCAAGAACCTAAGCTTGGGGATGCCCCGGAAGGCATCCCCTCTTTCATCTTCGTTCATCGGTAACTTTACTTGAGACTATATTTTTATTCACCACATGATATGTGTTTTGCTTGGAGCGTC
The DNA here is from genome assembly GCF_003073215.2 of Triticum urartu. Classification (NCBI taxonomy): domain Eukaryota; kingdom Viridiplantae; phylum Streptophyta; class Magnoliopsida; order Poales; family Poaceae; genus Triticum; species Triticum urartu. The sequence continues at coordinate 285,378,192 of NC_053026.1, forward strand.
ATTTTATTTTATTTTGTTTTGCTTGCTGTTTGAATAAAATACCAAGATCTTAAATTCTTAAATGTTAGAGAGTCTTCACATAGTTGCATAATTATTCGACTACTCATTGATCTTCACTTATATCTTTCGGAGTAGTTTGTCATTTGCTCTAGTGCTTCACTTATATCTTTTTAGAGCATGGAGGTAGTTTTATTTTGAAGAAATTGTTGATCTCTCATGCTTCAATTATATTATTTTGTGAGTCTTTTAGAACAGCATGGTAATTTGCTTTGGTTATGAAATTAGTCCTAATATGATAGGCATCCATGATGGGTATAATAAAAACTTTCATATAAAGTGCATTGAATACTATGAGAAGTTTGATACTTGATGATTGTTTTGACATATGAAGATGGTGATATTAGATTCATGCTAGTTGAGTAGTTGTTAATTTGAGAGATACTTGTGTTAAAGTTTGTGATTCCAGTAGCATGCACGTATGGTGAACCGTTATGTGATGAAGTCGGAGCATGATTTATTTTTTGACTGTCTTCCTTATGAGTGGCGGTCGGGGATGAGCGATGGTCTTTTCCTACCAATCTATCCCCCTAGGAGCATGCGGGTAGTACTTCATTTCAATAACAAATAGATTTTTGCAATAAGTATGTGAGTTCTTTATGACTAATGTTGAGTCCATGGATTATACGCAGTCTCACCCTTCCACCATTACTAGCCTCTCTAATATCACGCACCTTTCGCCGGTATCATACAGCCACCATATACCTTCCCAAATCAACCACCATACCTACCTATTATGGCATTTACATAACCATTCTGAGATATATTGCCATGCAACTTTCCACCGCCCCGTTTATTATGAAACGCTTCATCATTGTCATATTGCTTTGCATGATCATGTAGTCGACATCGTATTTGTGGCAAAGCCACCGTTCATAATTCTTTCATACATGTCACTCATGAGTCATTGCACATCCCGGTACACCGTCGGAGGCATTCATATAGAGTCATATGTTGTTCTAAGTATCGAGTTGTAATTCTTGAGTTGTAAGTAAATAAAAGTGTGATGGTCATTATTATTAGAGCATTGTACCATGTGAGGAAAGGATTATGGAGACTATGATTCCCCCACAAGTTGGGATGAGACTCCGTACGAAAAATAAAAAAATAAAAAATAGAGGCCATAAAAAGGGAGAAAGGCCCAAAAAAATAAAATAAATAAATAAACCAAAAATGAGAGAAAAAGAGAGAAGGGGCAATGCTACTATCCTTTTGCCACACTTATGCTTCAAAGTAGCACCATGATCTTCAGGATAGAGAGTCTCCTATGTTGTCACTTTCATATACTAGTGGGAATCTTTCATTATAGAACTTGGCTTGTATATTCCAATGATGGGCTTCCTCAAAATGCCCTAGGTCTTCGTGACCAAGCGAGTTGGATGCACACCCACTTAGTTTCTTTTTGAGCTTTCATACACTTATAGCTCTAGTGCATCCGTTGCAAGACAATCCCTACTCACTCACATTGATATCTATTGATGGGCATCTCCATAGCCCGTTGATACGCCTAGTTGATGTGAGACTGTCTTCTCCTTTTTATCTTCTCCACAACCATCATTCTATTCCACCTATAGTGTTATGTCCATGGCTCACGCTCATGTATTGCGTGAAGATTAAAAAAGTTTGAGAACATCAAAAGTATGAAACAATTGCTTGGCTTGTCATCGGGGTTGTGCATGATTTAAATATTTTGTGTGATGAACATAGAGCATAGCCAGACTATATGATTTTGCAGGGATAACTTTCTTTGGCCATGTTATTTTGAGAAGACATGATTACTTTGTTAGTATGCTTGAAGTATTATTATTTCTATGTCAATATTAAACTTTTGTCTTGAATCTTTCGGATCTGAATATTCTTGCCACAATAAAGAGAATTACATGGATAAATATGTTAGGTAGCTTTCCACATCAAAAATTTTGTTTTTATCATTTACCTACTCGAGGACGAGCAGGAATTAAGCTTGGGGATGCTTGATACGTCTCCAACGTATCTATAATTTCTGATTGTTCATGCTATTATATTATCCATCTAGGATGTTTTACATGCATTTATATGCTATTTTATATGATTTTTGGGACTAGCCTATTAAGCTAGAGCCCAGTGCCAGTTTCTGTTTTTTCCTTGTTTTTGAGTATCGCAGAAAAGGAATATCAAACGGAGTCCATTTGACGTGCCAATTTTTGATGATTTTTTATGGACCAAAAAAAGCCCCCGGAGTAAAAGAGTTGGGCCAGAAAAGTCCCGGGCTGTCCACGAGGGTGGGGGCGTGCCCTACCCCCCTAGGCATGGACCCCTATCTCGTGGATGATTCGGAGACCCCCCCCCCCTGACATGAGACCTACGCCAAAAATTCCTATAAATACAGAAACCCCCAGAAATAAACCTAGATTGGGAGTTCCACCGCCGCAAGCCTCCGTAGCCACCGAAAACCAATCTAGACCCGTTTCGGCACCCTACTGGAGGGGGGAATCCCTCTTCGGTGGCCATCTTCATCATCCCGGCGCTCTCCATGACGAGGAGGGAGTAGTTCACCCTCGGGGCTGAGGGTATGTACCAGTAGCTTTGTGTTTGATCTCTCTCTCTCTCGTGTTCTTAATTTGGCACGATCTTGATGTATCGCAATCTTTGCTATTATAGTTGGATCCTATGATGTTTCTCCCCCTCTACTCTCTTGTGATGAATTGAGTTTTTCCTTTAAAGTTATATTATCGAATTGAGTCTTTAAGGATTTGAGAACACTTGATGTATGTCTTGCATGTGCTTATCTGTGGTGACAATGGGATATCACATGATCGACTTGATATATGTTTTGGTGATCAACTTGCGAGTTTTGTGACCTCGTGAACTTATGCATAGGGGTTGGCACACGTTTTCGTCTTGACTATCCGGTAGAAACTTTGGGGCACTCTTTGAAGTTCTTTGTGTTGGTTGACTAGATGAATCTGAGATTGTGTGATGCATATCGTATAATCATACCCACGGATACTTGAGGTGACACTGGAGTATCTAGGTGACATTAGGGTTTTCGTTGATTTGTGTCTTAAGGTGTTATTCTAGTACGAACTCTAGGATAGATGAACGGAAAGAATATCTTCGTGTTATTTTACTACGGACTCTTGAATAGATCTGTAGCGACCCGACCTCAGACGGTCAAGTCTCTGTCCTTAAGTGTCATCCCTGGATCGGTATGCTGACACAAACAGTACTCGAGGATTTATAACAAAGGTAAATCACATGTATAAAGTAACGTAAATACTATTACCTCAATCCAAATAGCGGAAGTAACAACAAGGTTGTGGATTCCCATCAACACCAACGGCAAAGTTGAATGTAGAAATCGTAACCCTAATATATCACTTACTCATCGTAAGATTCCTGCAACATGAGACGTTGCATCCATGTACGTCAGTACATTGAATGTACTGGCAAATTCACACCATAGGATAATGATGAATAATAACTATCACTACATGCATATATGGCTGGTGGAGGCTCTATGGTTATAATGTTTTGCGAAAAGCCAATTTTTCCTACAACAAAGGAATATATTTTATTTAACTACAAAGCTGGTTGAAAAGTATTGAGAAGGTTCCTCCAAGTCAGTCCCAAAATAATCATTATAACCCAACAAATTATTTAAGTAAAGTGATGACATCCACAAAATAATCCAAGTACCAGAGACTCAAGATGTCCATAACCGGGGACACGGCTAATCATGAATAGTTTGTACGCTCTACAGAGGTTTGTGTAGTTTTCCCCACAAGACTCGATCTCCTCCGTTGGATTTCTGGCACTTCATGATGTTTGAGAAACGGATGACCGAGACACAGTCTTTCAGAAACGTTTACTCTTTACTCTGGGTAGACAGTACCACCTACATCCCCTACATCTGCTAGTCTACCACTGAAAGAGGTCACACAACATACTCAACTATGCCAGAGCCCATAATGGATTGTGGCTGCACACGGAAGTTTCTAGCATGAATAATCTTATGATCCCTTTGAGCCTGGGTGGCATTCCATAGGGTGATCACACGGGTACTCCGGGATCCCCTTGGGCAAGCAGTGGGTTCTCCAGGTGCCCGGGCAAACCACTGGGTGCTCCAGGGTGCCCCAACCATTCTACCCAGATGTGTATTAAAGTAGCCACCTTAAGTTATCCCTTAATTCATAATAACACTCACATCTATCATGAATCACTCAAACCAAACCACGTCTATGAGCATAGCATAACAGTAAGCATAACGTAGTAGTACCCAGGGGTTGGATGCAAGACAATAGGTTCCTACCTCATCCACTACTTGCCAATACCCACATGTTATCAATCGTACTCATGCAATGTTTGAGGGTTGGAACAAATGCACAAAAACTGGGTAATGAAAAGTATGATCAAAGTGTGAACTTGCCTTGTACTGTTGATGAAGATGATTCGTACTGATAACTCCTGATAGTTCTACTCGTCACACTCCGGTCAATCTAGCGTAAGCAAGCAATAGTAACCACACATAAGTAATCACTCAAAAGATCAGGAAAAATGAAGAAGATAATTCAGAAAACATCAAACCAATCAAATAACTCTTGAAACATAGAAAAATTTCTACCAATACCAAAATTATGTGAGTTTGGCCTTATCAGAAAGTTTAGGTCAAGAGCTTCGATTTGCAAAAAGAATCAACTGAATCGGAGTTATAAAACTCAAGTTATGATCAAACGAAGTTCTACAAATCTGTTTGATGTCAAATTTTAAAACTTTCACAAATATGTTTAAGTTGTTTTACTGGATAGAGGGGATCATAACGAAGAAGTAGGCATTGGTTTCGTTGGATTTGGACAAAATAGCGAAAAGTAGCGAAGGTTTGAAGATCAGGGACTAATCTGTAAATAAAATATCCATGGATGGGTCCCTGGCCGAAATTAAAAAGAAAAAGAAAAATTCTACCGAATGAACACGCTATAGAACCTAAACTGATGAACTCGTTCGCTCCAGAGGCTAAACCAGCAAGCGTTCTCTAAATAACTAGACTAAAAAATCGGGTTTTTTAAAAGAAAACCGAGAAAAACTAGAAAACCGATCTAGGGTTTGGTTATACCGGTCCACGGAAAAGATCGGTGGGTCGGGCGAAGCTACGGCGAGTCGCGTCTCTGATGGCGGCGGGGCGAAGTGGCTCCGGCGGCGGCGGGGCACGGCGGCGGCGCCGGAGTAGCTGGGGAGGGGCGGCGCGACGGTGAGGTGGGTGGTGGCTGCGGTGGTCGGGGAGGTGCGGGGCGATGGCGAGGAAGCTCGGCGGTGGCGGCGCGATGCGGCACCGGGGTGCGGCGGCTCGATGCAGCGGCGCAGGTGCGGGGAAGGAGAGAAACGGGGCCCGAGACTCCGGTATTTGAGGAGAGGAGGGCGAGGGGTGGCGTGGTGAAGGGGGCAAAGGAGGCTGTAACATCCCAAATTTTCAATTTGGAATGTTATACATAGGTCATCATATGCATATCATATTTTTATTTGCATTTTGGTTTTGTGATAAGGACCCACGGAAAGAGTTGGGGATTTTATTATTTTCATATTTGAATTTTCTCAATTATTGAAAAGTGGATCACTTTGGTTTTAATTATTTTCTCTCCAAATAATATTTCAAATATTAAAATATATGAGAGGAGATAATATGACTTCCCCAAAATAAAAGAAATATTGGAGGAAAATTATTAAAATCAAATAAATAATTTTATTTGGATATTTTTGCTATTTTATTTGAATTAGAACAATATGCATTTTAAAAAATTACATTTTAGGCCAAGAAAATGTTCACTGAGTTCTAAATTTTTTATTTAGATAGTGAAAATTATTTTTGGCATTTTTAGAATTTTTTATATATATTTATTAGGATTTTTCTCGGCGGAATTGTTTTTTTAATGTGTTCGGACCGACTGGGCCGAAGCCCAGCCGGCCCAGCTCACGCATCCCCGACCCCGAGCGGGACTCCCGCAGCCGCACGACGTCGCCGCCATGGCCGAGTCGGCCACCACCGCCGTCGCCCCCTCCGCAAGCAACACCGCCGCCACCCTCCCCCTTTATAAGCGCACTCGAGGCCTCCCTGGAGCCCCAAGCCGCGGCATCGCCGCTGCCGCACCGCGCCACTCGCCGCCGACCCCGCGCCGCCTCACCGCTGCTGCGCCGCTGCCCCGCAGCCACCCGACGCCGTCGATCGCCGTCGCCACCGCCACGGATCTCGCCGGAGCCACCGCTGTTGACCCCATTTGACCGGTCGTTTTTTCTCGGTTAAACCCCGGGTTTTTTAGTTTTCCGTTTTAATTTCTTAGATCGGTTTTCGTCGGTTCATTCTATCCAGCGGACGTTCGTCCGTCCGTTCGTTTTAACAAACGTTGTTCGCCGGTTAGGTTCAGACAGCGAACGTTCATTCGTTAGTATTTCCTTTTTATTTTATTTTCGGCTAGGGACTTATCCGTGATTATTTTTATCACAGATTAGCCCTTGATCTTCAAACCCTCGCCGTTTCTTACCGTTTGTCCAAATCCAGTGAAACCAACGCCAAAATCTTTGTCTTGAACCCCTCTTTCTGTTTAATCAACTTGAACAAGGTTTTGACAATTTAAAATTTGGTTTCAAGCAGATTTGAATTCGAAGTTCTTTTGACTGTAGTTTTAGTTCCGTAGCTCCAATTCGATTGATTCTTTTTGCAAATCGAAGCTCTTCAGTTGAATTTTCAGTTTGGATCTTCTTATTTGAGTTTTATCCATGCATCTTTGCTTGAGTGCTTATGTATGCTATTGTTTGTTTGTGATAGAATTCCCGGAGTGCGCAGCGTGCTACTACGAGTCTCTAGGTTTTATGGATCATCAGCAAGGCAAGTAAAACTTTGATCATACTCTTTTTATTACCCAGTTTTTTTGCATTAGATACAACCTTCAAACATTGCATGAGTAGGATCTCTTAACATGTGGGTTTTGGGAAGTATATGATGAGGTAGAACCTATTGCCCTTTTTATTATCAAACCCTGGGAGTTACTTCTACGTTATGCTTATACTGACATGGTATGCGCGTAGACGTGGATTGGGTTTGAGTGTATCCATGACAGATGTGAGATTGTTAATTAATGGTTAACTTAAGGTGGCTACTTAAATACACATCTGGGTGGATTGGTTGCGGGCACCTGGAGAATCCAGTGTTGTCTCAAGATATCCTGAAGTACCTGTGTGATTATCCTATGGTTCGCCACCCAAGCTCAAAGGGATCATAAGATTATTCATTCTAGAAACTTCCGTGTGCTGCCACAAGCTATTATGGGCTCTAGCATAGTTGAGTAAGTTGCATGACCTCTTCCAGTGGTAGGCTAGCAGATGTAGGGGGTGTAGGTTGGTACTGTCTACCCAGGGTTAGAGTTAATGCTTCTGAAAGACTATGTCTCGGTCATCCGTTTCTCAAACACCATGTAGTGCGAGAAAACCAATGGAGGAGATCGAGTCTTGTGGGGAAAAGTGCGCAAACCTCTGCAGAGTGTATAAACTAATCATGGTTAGCCGTGTCCCCGGTTATGGACATCTTGAGTATCTGGATCTTGGATTATCATGTTAATCTCATCACTCTATTAATTAAATTGGTTGGGTTATTAATAATGTTTAATTGGGATTGAGTTGGAGGAACCTTCTCAATGTTTAACAACTACCATGATAGTTAAACAAAATATATTCCTTTGTTGTAGGGAAAAATTGGCTTTTCGCAAAACATTATAACCGCAGAGCCTCCACCAGCCTCATATGCATGTAGTGATAGCCTTTACTTGTTCATTGCTCTACTGTGTTATCTTGCCAGCATATTCCTTGTGCTGACCCGTTTCGGGCTGCAACATACCATGTTGCAGACTTTTTAGATGAAGAGTAAGGTGCGCTAGGTCGTTGTCGTGCACTCAGCTATGCCGTTGGAGTTGATGGACTCATTTTGTCTTCCAAGCCTTCCGTTGTTATCATTTAGATGGCCTTAAGCCATATTTATTGTAATAAGTTATCTTTTGAGACTATCGATGTAATAAGTGTGTGATTACTACTTTGTTATAAATCCTTCGAAGTACTGTGTCTCAGCATTACCGATCCAGGGATGACACTTGTGCACAGAGATTTGACCGTTTGAGGTCGGATCACTACAAGATGGTATCAGAGCACATGTTAAATGTAGGACATGACCACTAAGATGAGCCATAGGTCACTTTTCTCAACTCATTTCTGACTTCTGTCCATCTTCTACTCTATAGGATGGCGGACACAAGGAACAAGTTTGCACAACCGGATGAAGACACACCTTTTGAACGACACTTGAAGAAAGTCACTAGGTACCTAAACATCGGAATACCAAGCTTCACCGGGACTTACACCGCCACTTTACCAGAAGAGGAGTGTTAGATGATTCGAGTTCAAATTCCAGGAAGGACATTCACGCCAGTTACTAAGCCCATAGAGTTTTCCCTTGATGCACCAACCTGGAGTCTAGGAAAGAGCATGGCAGCCCACATCGCCATGGGACGCATCAGCGAAGTTTATCACAAGGATCTTAAGGACACCATCTACCAGATATGTGGGCACCGAGATGAGCAATGGGAGATGATCAGCACCAGGAAGGACAGGTCCATTGCAGCTTACATCCAGGAGTTAAACCAGCACATTCGTCGTCGGGAGAACCAAATGTGCACAAGCATGATAGATCTGAAGAAGTTGATGACTAAGAATATGGAGCTTGAAGAGGAACTCAAGTCTACACACGACGGATACGAGGAGGAAATCGCGATGCTAGTGGAGATGAATGACGACCTGACAAGGAAGCTAGGAGTATTCATGGGAGATCCCGCGCTAGGAGGAGATGACGACCATCCCAAGGACTACATCATCATCGACGACCCCGACTCCGACTCCGACCGCGACAGTAGTGATGATGATTATGAAGACGAAGCTGGAGCAGATATCATGGAGTCTTCCACCAATCAAAATTTTTAGTAGACCACCATATTATTAGTAGTATTTTCCCATGTATATATTAGTAGTCTGTAACGATAGTTAGATCGATTGTATGCCCTTGCTTGAAATTGTTTTGGTGTGATATGATTGTGTTTGTCTCATGTGCATATGGGTAGTGCTTTCTCACTAGACCTCATTCTATTCTAATCTCTCCCCTCTAAACCCATCAGATGCCTCCGAGACATGACCCTGGATTTGTTTTCCCACCGGAGCTCACTCAGTTGATCCAACAGCAGAATACACTAATGCAGTTGCTAGTTCAGAACCAAGGCAACAACAACAATAACAACAACCCACCGCCACCACCTCCAGTTGACAACTTAGCCCGTTTTCTAAGGTTGCAGATGCCGGTGTTTTCCAGTAGCACCGAGCCAATAGTTGCTGATGACTGGCTACGCAGGATTGGAAGGGAGTTGACCACTGCAGGCTGCACAGACACTGAGAAGGTGCGTTTTGCCGCACACCAATTGGATGGACCTGCAGCCTCATGGTGGGAGAATTACACAGCCACTTTCCCTATAGCCAATGTTACTTGGGAGCAGTTTCAGCAAGCATTCCGCACTGCTCATGTCTCAACTGGAGCTATGAACATGAAGAAGCGTGAGTTTCGCAACTTACGCCAGGGCAACCGTACTGTGGGGCAGTACATGGATGAGTTTAGCAAGTTAGCTTGCTACGCCCCAGATGATGTGGCCACCGATGCTGCGAAACAGGAGAAGTTTATGGAAGGGCTGAATGATGAGATGAGTATGCAGTTAATGGTGGGAACATTTAACAACTACCAGGAGTTGGTAGATAAGGATCTTATGATTGAAGGGAAGCAGCAGCAGATTGAGAGCCACAAAAGGAAGTATGGACAAGGGAAGTACAATTCAGGAGCTCAGCGGAAGCCTCGTTTCACCCCGAACTCAGGAGGCTATACCCATAACCATGGAGGCCATACCCACAATGGAGGAAGTTCGCATAACCACAGTGGCCCCAAGAATGGAAACGGGAATGGAGCAGGCAGTAATCAGAACCACTCTAACCCAGCCACACCCGCCAAGAGGGATCTAAGTTACATTACTTGTTTCAAGTGTGGGAAGACTGAACATTACACCACCGAATGTTCTGAAGCAAAGAATGGAAATGGCAATGGAAGCACTGTGAAGAAGCCCAACCCTTTCAACAAGGGACAAGTGAACCATGTGAACGTGGAGGAGGTTGAAGAGCAGCCAGATGCAGTTATCAGTAAGTTTTTGGTTAAGTCATTTACCGCCCTCATTCTTTTTGATACTGGTGCATCGCATTCATACATTTCAAGTGGATTTGTGGACAAGTTTAAGTTACCCACCTTAGCCCTTAGGACACCCTTGTTAGTAAGCTCACCAGGTGCAGAGTATATGGCCAGCCGATGGTGCGAACGGTTACCCTTAACCATTGGCAGCCATGTTTTCCCCTCAGACCTAATAATTCTGGAGTCACAAGGATTGGACGTGATACTGGGTATGGATTGGCTATCGAAGTATGGCAGAAACATTGATTGTGCTAGTAGGTCAATTCTGCTCACCACCCCGGAGGGAAAAAGGATCAAGTATGTATCCAGGCATGCGCCGAGGAGGACCCAAGTAAATTCTCTCATGAGATTTGTTCAGGAGGAAGTGCCTGTAGTCAGGGATTATCCGGATGTATTTCCAGAGGAGTTACCCGGCATGCCACCGGATCGAGACATTGAGTTTTTGATAGTGCTGTTACCAGGCACCGGACCAATATCGAAGAGACCATACCGGATGCCCGCAAATAATCTGGAGGAAATTAAGAAACGGATTAAGGAGTTATTGGAGAAAGGTTACATTCGACGAAGTTCGTCACCATGGGGAGCCCAGTGCTCTTGGTTGAGAAGAAGGATGGATCTTTGAGGATGCTTGTTGATTATCGTGCATTGAATGAAGTGATGATCAAGAACAAGTACCCACTGCCGATGATCAATGATTTGTTTGACCAGTTGCAAGGAGCTAAAGTATTTTCCAAGATCGATCTTCGATCAGGATACCACTAGCTGAAGATCCGAGAACAAGATATACCTAAGACAGCCTTCACCACAAGGTATGGGCTATATGACTACACGGTTATGTCGTTTGGATTGACTAACGCCCCTGCCTATTTCATGAGTATGATGAATAAGGTGTTCATGGAGTTCTTGGATAAAATTTCCATGGTATTCATTGATGAGATTTTGGTATACTCGAAGAATGAAGAGGAACACAAGGAGCATTTGCGTTTAGTTCTTGAGAAACTCAGGGAACATTAACTATATGCCAAGTTCAGCAAGTGTGAGTTTTGGTTGAAGGAAGTTGGATTCCTTGGACATGTTATATCAGGAGAAGGTATAGCAGTAGATTGACACCCACCTATACTAAGTTTCAGTCAGTCACTGAGTGGTTGGCACCCACCTCAGTTGGAGAGATCCGCGGTTTTCTTGGACTCGCGGGGTACTACCGGAGATTCATTGAGAATTTTTCCAAGATTGCAAAACCTATGACAGAGTTTTTGAAGAAGAATACCAAGTTCAAATGGATAGATGAATGTGAGGCAATTTTTCAGGAGCTGGAGAAACATTTGGTTACAGCCCCAGTACTGATTCTGCTGGATATACGCAAGGATTTCCAAGTCTATTGCGATGCTTCTTGCTTAGGGCTTGGAGGTGTACTTATGCAGGACGGAAGAGTTGTTTCATATGCCTCACGTCAGCTTCGACCGCATGAGTTGAATTATGCCACACATGATTTGGAGTTAGCAGCTGTAGTGCATGCACTCAAGACCTGGAGACATTTTCTTATTGGGAATCGTTGTGATGTGTACACGGATCATAAGAGTTTGAAGTACATTTTCACCCAGAAGGAGTTGAATCTCAGGCAAAGGAGATGGTTGGAGCTTATAAAAGATTATGATATGAAGTTGCACTATCATCCAGGCAAGGCCAATGTCGTAGCAGACGCTTTGAGCCGGAAGAGTTACGCCAATACCCTCATAAGCAGAGGATTGCCAAAGGAGTTAGCCGAAGATCTCAGGGCGCTTTGTTTGGAGATAGTCCCTAGAGGTTTTTTTGTAGCATTGGAGGTTCAGTTGACATTATTGGTAAAAATTCGAGAAGCTCAGAAGGATGATAAAGAAATTGCCGAGATAAAGGAGAATATGAGCAAAGGAAAAGCCAAAGGTTTTCGTGAAGATGAGCATGACAACTTGTGGTTTGAGGACCGTGTTAAAGTCAAGAAGTTGATACTTCAGGAGGCTCATGACTCGCCATACTCGATACACCCCGGAAACACCAAGATGTATTTGGATTTAAAGGAGCGTTTCTGGTGGACGGGAATGAAGAAGGATATTGACAAGTATGTAGCAGTATGTGATGTATGTCAGAGAGTGAAGGCAGAACATCAGAAGCCAGCAGGATTACTACAGCCTATGCCGATACCCGAATGGAAGTGGGACAAGCTTGGCATGGATTTTATCACCGGATTACCTAGGACCCAATCGGGATATGATTCTGTTTGGGTAGTAGTGGATAGTTTGACCAAAGTGGCCTACTTTATCCTAGTGAAAACCACATATACGAGTTTGAAGTTGGCCAAGATATATATGACCAGGATCATATGTCTGCATGGAGTTCCGAGGACTATCGTATCAGATAGAGGAACACAGTTTACTTCAAAGTTTTGGCACCAGTTGCACCAGACTTTGGGTACCAGGCTAGAGTTCAGTACATCTTTTCATCCGCAGACAGATGGGCAGACCGAGAGAGTCAATCAGATTCTGGAGGACATGTTGAGAGCTTATGCGCTCGATTATGGATCTAGTTGGGATGATAATTTGCCCTACGCAGAGTTCTCTTACAACAACAGCTACCAGACTAGTTTGAAGATGGCACCTTTCGAAGCTCTGTATGGAAGGAGGTGCATGACACCATTAATGTGGGATGAAGTTGGAGACCGCCAGTTGTTTGGACCAGATTTGATTAAAGAGTCATAGGAGAAGGTTAAGTTGATTCGAGATAGATTGAAGGTAGCTCAGTCCAGGCAGAAGAGCTATGCAGACTCAAAATGCAAGGAGGTAGTCTATGAAATTGGAGACATAGCATATCGAGTTAAACGCTTTGGAGTTAAGGGAAAGTTAGCCCCGAGATTTGTAGGACCATACCGAGTTTTGGAACGTATGGGAGAGGTGGCCTACAAGTTGGAGTTACCCGAATGACTGTCGGGAGTTCATGACATGTTTCATGTTTCCCAGTTGAAGAAGTGCCATGCTGAGATGGCCGATATCCCTATGAGAGATACAGTGCCCCTCGAAGCAATTTAGTTGGATAGTGATCTGACCTACGAGGAGAAACCAGTCAAGATTCTTGAGTTTGCCAGCCGAGTTACCCACAGCAAGGTTATCATGTTTTGCAAAGTTCAGTGGAGTCACCATACCAAGGATGAAGCCACCTGGGAACGAGAGGAAGATCTACGGAAAGACCACCCACACCTATTTTCTAGCCAACCCGAATCTCGAGGGCGAGATTCACCTTAAGGGGGGTAGGTTTGTAACATCTCAAATTTTCAATTTGGAATGTTATACATAGGTCATCATATGCATATCATATTTTTATTTGCATTTTGGTCTTGTGATCCTAAAAATCTTAAGCAACTCAAGGACCCACAGAGAGAGTTGGGGATTTTATTATTTTCATATTTGAATTTTCACAAATATTGGAAAGTGGATCACTTTGGTTTTAATTATTTTTCTCTCCAAATAATATTTTAAATATTAAAATATATGAGAGGAGATAATATGACTTCTCCAAAAATAAAAGAAATATTGAAGGAAAATTATTAAAATCAACTAAATAATTTTATTTGGATTTTTTGCTATTTTATTTGAATTAGAAAAATATGCATTTTTAAAAAAATTGCATTTTAGGCCAAGAAAATGTTCACTAAGTTCTAAATATTTTATTTAGATGGTGAAAATTATTTTTGGCATTTTTTAGAAATTTTTATATATATATTTATTAGGGTTTTTCTCGGTGGAATTGTTTTTCTTAAATGTGTTCGGACCGACTCGGCCGAAGCCCGGCCGGCCCAGCTCGCGCGTCCCCGACCCCGAGCGGGACTCCCGCAGCAGCATGACGCTGCCGTCGTGGCCGAGTCGGCCACCATCGCCGTCGCCCCCTCCCCAAGCAACGCCGCCGCCACCCCCCTTTTATAAGCGCACTGGGGCCCCCCTAGAGCCCCAAGCTGCTGCATCGCCGCTGCCGCGTCGCGCCGCCGCCCCGTAGCCACCCGCGCCGCCCCGCAGCCACCCGCAGCCGCCCGCCGCGGTCGACCGCTGTCGCCGCCGCCGCGGATCTCGCCGGAGCCGCCGCCGTTGACCCCGTTTGACCGATCGGTTTTTCTCGGTTAAACCCCGGATTTTTAGTTTTCCGGTTTAATTTCTTAGCTCGGTTTTCATCGGTTTATTCTATTCAGCGGACGTTCGTCCATCCGTTTGTTTTAACGAACGTTGTTCGCCAGTTAGGATCAGACAGCGAACGTACGTTCGTTAGTCTTTTTTTCGCCCAGGGACTTATCCACAATTATTTTTATCGCAGATTAGCCCCTGGTCTTCAAACCCTTGCAGTTTCTTAACCGTTTGTCCAAATCCAGTGAAACCAGCGCCAAAATCTTTGTCTTGAACCCCTCTTTCTGTTTAATCAACTTGAACAAGGTTTTGAAAATTTAAAATTTGGTTTCAAGCAGACTTGAATTCGAAGTTCTTTTGACCGTAGTTTCGGTTCCGTAGCTCCGATTTGATTGATTCTTTTTGCAAATCGAAGCTCTTTAGTTGAATTTTTAGTTTGAATCTTCTTATTTGAGTTTTATCTGTGCATCTTTGCTTGAGTGCTTATGTATGCTATTGTTTGTTTGAGATAGAATTCCCGGAGTGCGCAGCGTGCTACTATGAGTCTCTAGGTTTTGTGGATCATCAGCAAGGCAAGTAACACTTTGATCATACTCTTTTTCTTACCCAGTTTTTATGCATTGGATGCAACCCTCAAACATTGCATGAGTAGGATCTCTTAACATGTGGGTTTTGGGAAGTAGATGATGAGGTAGAACCTATTGCCCTTTTTATTATCAAACCCTGGGAGTTACTTCTGCGTTATGCTTATATTGCCATGCTATGCTCGTAGACGTGGATTGGGTTTGAGTGTATCCATGACAGATGTGAGATTGTTAATTAATGGTTAACTTAAGGTGGCTACTTAAATACACATCTAGGTGGATTGGTTGCGGGCACCTGGAGAATCCAGTGTTGTCCTAGGATATCCCGGAGTACCCGTGTGATTATCCTATGGTTTGCCACGCAGGTTCAAAGGGATCATAAGATTATTCATGCTAGAAACTTCCGTGTGCAGCCACAAGCTATTATGGGCTCTAGCATAGTTGAGTAAGTTGCATGACCTCTTCCAGTGGTAGGCTAGCAGATGTAGGGGATGTAGGTTGGTACTGTCTACCCGGGGTTAGAGTTAATACTTCTATGTCTCGGTCATCCGTTTCTCAAACACCATGTAGTGCGAGAAATCCAACGGAGGAGATCGAGTCTTGTGGGGAAAAGTGCGGAAACCTCTACAGTGTATAAACTAATCATGGTTAGCCGTATCCCCGATTATGGACATGTTGAGTATCTGGATCTTGGATTATCATGTTGATCTCATCACTCTATTAATTAAATGGCCATTTACATTTCTGTGCCTAAGTCGAACCACCTAATCAGATATACCCCTAATTCGAAAGCCTGCTCAAATTTACCCCTCTGTCGTTAGGTGCCCTTACAGAAATTCCCTTCTACGCCGTTACCGTCCGGTCAAACAGCTTTGACCGTCCTGGAAAAAATAGCAAAAATAATCTAAAAAATCTAAATTTTTGTGAGATATAAGATACTCATATGCGCAAAGTGTGTGCAATTTTTCGTGCTATTTGGACATTCCAGGAGCTCGTGGAGAGGAAAAACAGTTAATCCGCATGCTTGTGAACAGTAAATTTGAAATAAAATAGCAAGAAAATTCAAAAAAATATGAAATTTTTTGGCATCAAAGAGGCTTGGGTGCACAAGGTGCATGCAAGTTTTTGTGATCAAATGACATGCGAGGAGCTCGAGCAAGAAAAAAATAGTCATTTTTCCCAAGTTTTTTCCCGAACCAAATTTTGTTTTTTTCTCCACAAGCCTCTCCAATGTCCACACACAACAAAAATTTGCACGCAGCTTGCAGACCCGAGCCTCTTTGATGCCAAAAAATTTCATATTTTTTTGAATTTTCTTGCTTTTTTTTAATTTACTGTTCAGAGGCTTACATATTTATTGTTTTTCCTTTGACATGAGCTCCTGGAATGTCCAAACAGCACGAAAATTTGCACTCACCTTGCGAACCTGAGTATCTTTGATCCCACAAATTTTCAGATTTTTTTAGATTTCTTTGCTATTTTTTCAGGACGGTCAAAGCCCTTTGACCGGCTTTGACCAGCTTTGGCCGGACGGTAACGGCATAGAAGGGCATTTCTATAAGTGCACATAATGGTAGGGGGGCAAATTTGAGCAGGCTTTGAAATTAGGGGTAAATCTGAGAGTGGGCGCAAATTAGGGGCATAAATGTAAATGTCCCTTAATTAAATTGGTTGGGTTATTAATACTTCTTAATTTGGATTGAGTTGGAGGAACCTTCTCAATGTTTAACAACTACCATGATAGTTAAACAAAACATATTCCTTTGTTGTAGGGAAAAATTGGCTTTTCGCAAAACATTATAACCGTAGAGCCTCCACCAGCCTCATATGCATGTAGTGATAGCATTTACTTGTTCATTGCTCTACTATGTTATCTTGCCAGCATATTCCATGTTCTGACCCATTTCGGGCTGCAACATATCATGTTACAGACTTTTCAGACGAAGAGTAAGGTGCGCTAGGTCGTTATCGTGCACTCAGCTATGTCGTTGGAGTTGATGGACTCACTTTATCTTCCAAGCCTTCCGCTGTTATCATTTAGATGGCCTTAAGCCATGTTTATTGTAATAATTTCTCTCTTGAGACTATGGATGTAATAAGTGTGTGATTGCTCCTCTGTTATAAATCCTTCGAAGTACCGTACGTGTCAGCATTACCGACCCACGGATGACACTTATGCACAGAGATTTGACCGTTTGAGGTCGGATCGCTCCATCTTGTAGCGACCCGACCTCAGACGGTCATGTCTCTGTGCTTAAGTGTCATCCCTGGATCGGTATGCTGACACACACAGTACTCGAGGATTTATACAGAGGTAAATCACATGTATAAAGTAACGTAAATAATATTAACTCAATCCATATAACAGATGTAACAATAAGGTTGTGGATTCCCATCAACACCAACGGTAAAGTTGAGTGTAGAAATCGTAACCCTAACGTATCACTTACTCGTCGTAAGATTCCTGCAACATGAGACGTTGCAGCCACGTAGGTCAGTACATTGAATGTACTAGCAAATTCACACCATAGAGCAATGCTGAATAAATGGCTATCCCTACATGCATATTTGGCTGGTGGAGGCTCTAAGTTTAATTTTTGCATAAAGCTATTTTTTCCTACAACAAAGGAATATTTTTATTTAAATACCAAGTTGGTTAAAAATTATTGAGAAGGTTCCTCCAACTCAATCCCAAAATAATAATTATAACCCCACAAATTAATTAAGTAAAGTGATGAGATCAAACTAATAATTCAAGTACCAAATACTCAAAATGTCCATAACCGGGGACACAGCTAATAATTATTAGTTTCTACACTCTGCAGAGGTTTGCGCACTTTTCCCCACAAGACTCGATCTCCTCCGTTGGATTTCTCGCACTACATGATGTTTGAGAAACGGATGATCGAGACACGGTCTTTCCGAAGCATTAACTCTTTGCTCTGGGTAGACAGTACCACCTACTTTCCCCCTACATCTGCTAGCCTACCACTGAAAGAGGTCACACAACATGCTCAACTATGCCAGAGCCCATAATGGCTTGTGGCTGCACACGGAAGTTTCTAGCATGAATAATCTGGTGATCCCTTTGAGCCTGGGTGGCATTCCATAGGGTGATCATACGGGTACTCCGGGATCCCCTTGGGCAAGCACTGGGTTCTTCAGGTGCCCAGGCAAACCACTAGGTGCTCCAGGGTGCCCCAACCAATCCACCCAGATGTGTATTAAAGTAGCCACCTTAAGTTTAACCATTAATAATAACTCTAACATCTGTCATGGATCACTCAAACCAAACCACGTCTACTAGCATAGCATAGCAGTATAATCATAACGTAGAATTCCCAGGGTTTGAATAAAAGTCAATAGGTTCCTACCTCATCAACTACTTCCCAATACTCACATGTTAATCCAATCCTAACCATGCAATGTTTGAGGATGAAACTAATGCAAGTAAAACTGGGTATGAAAAAGGGATGATCAAAGTGTGAACTTGCCTTGTACTATTGATGAAGATGATTCGCACTGATAACTCCTGATAGTTCTACTCGTCACACTCCGTTCAATCTATCGTGAGCAAGCAATAGTAACCACACATAAGCAATCATGCAAAAGAATCGAAGAAAAGATCTCTGAACACTTTGAAAACAAGCATTTAACTCTTGCAACAGAAAACAATTTCTAATTGTACCAAAATTGAGTGAATTTGGCCTTATCAGAAAGTTTAGGTCAAGAGCTTCAATTAGCAAAAAGAATTGACTCAAACGGAGTTATAAAACTGGAGTTACGATCACTCGAAATTCAATACAAATCTGTTTGAATTCAAATTTTAAAACTTTCAAAAATATGTTTAAGGTGTCTTACTGGATAAAGGGGATCATAACGAAGAAGTGGGCATTGGTTTCGTTGGATTTGGGCAAACGAGTAAAAAGTAGCGAAGGTTTGAAAATCAGGGTCTAATCTGTAAATAAAATATTCACGGATGGGTCCCTCGCCGAAATTAAAAAGAAAAAGAAAAAAACTATCGAGCGAGCGCTCGCTAACAGAACCTAAACCAACAAACTCGTTCGCTCCAGAGGCTAAATCAGCAAGCGTTCTCTAAATAACTAGACAAAATTAAAAAAAAGGTCTTTTAAGGAAAACCGAAAAAAAAACAGATCGGACCGGGGCAACGGTTTTACCGGTCCGTGGTGGTTTCGTCGATGGCGGCGGTTTTCGGCGGCTCTCCGGCGAGGCGGCGGACAGCGGCGATTCGTGCGGCTGACTGCGGGAGTGGCGGCGTCGCGCGGGGCTCCGGGCAAGGCGAGGCAGCCCAGTGCGGGAGCGCTGCCTCGGCGGCGGCGCGGCGCGGCGGGAGCAGCGGCGGGCGGCGAGATGCGGCGCAAGGGCGGCGGCACAAGGAGAGAGAGAGAGCGGCGGGTCCAGCTTATATAGAGGGGGGCGAGGGGTTGCGTGGAGGAGGGGCCAAGGCGGCGGTGGAGTCCGGGTGGAGCACGGACGTCGAGGCGGCGGCGGAGTCGTGCGGGATCCGGCCTCTGGCTCGAGGTCGGGGACGAGGGAGGCGAGCGGCGTGGGCTGGACCATGGGCTGGCCTGGAAGCTAGGCCGGCCCAGTCGGCGAAGATTTTTTTAAAACACTTTTTCCAAACAAACAAAAATAGTAAAACAAAATAAATAAGAATATTATATAGACATACGTAAAAAAAGAAGATAAGGCGCCCGCTGCTAATATGCTACACGTGTAGGCGACAAATAATTATGGGTCGCACGTACAGTTTTTTCAATAGAAACAGAAGGAAAATCGAATAATGAAAATAAAATAAAATTTCATATAGGCATATTATATATCAAAATTTCCAGAAAACGATTTTCTACAACATGAACATTTTTTTAGTGCCAAATAAAATCCACAAAAAAATTAAATAAAGCAAAGAGTGCTACTAATGCAATAAAACCCAACAAAAATCATGTTAAAATACCAAAATGATTTCAAATTTATTTCTCTCTAATTTTCTAATGTAGGGAATCATTTTACCCTAATTTCCATATATTTTATTTTTGGAGAAAAATAATTTGAATAAAACTCAAATAACTCCAAATTGAAAATAATTTCAAAGGGACTTTAAATTTGATTCTTTTAAACTCCAACTCATATTTCATATGTTTTGAAGAAGTCATTTTATATTCTCTCATGAAAATCATTGAGTTTCTTAAAGTTTCTAAATTTGAAATATTTCCAAATTAAATTCAAATCTTTTCAACAACCCTTTTCATTTATTTAAATGGAAGAAGTCATGTCATCTTCTCTCTAGGGTTTTGTGATGAAATAAATTTGAATTCTTGGAGATCAGAAAGCAAAGTGAAAGTTTTGGGAAAGTCATTTTATTCCCTCTCATTCAACTTTCAAAAAGTTTCAAATTCCACTCAATTTCACACAAGCAACCACACCACAATCAAACAATTAACCCAAAACTATTTATTTAATATAACATTCCAAAATTTAGAATTTTGGGATGTTACAAACCTACCACCCTTAAAATGAAACTCGCCCTCGAGATTCGGAGAATTAGGTTGGGTTCGGAGTCTTCTCAAAATCCATCGATTGTCACAGGGGTCTGGGGTGCTACCACCCTTAGAAGCATTGTTACGGTTCCATCAAAACTCATATACTCAATCCTTATTGTTAATAGTGTCGGTCTTCTCAGATTCTCGGGAAAATTCCTTCTCTGGGCTCTTTCGGTAGTGGCATAACCTTTTCCCTTGATTCTTCTGTCCATTTTATCTTGGTACGGTACTTCTGTGATCGGGTCTTCTGACGGGTCTGACGCCAATACTAAACAATTATCGATATCTCATGGTGGTCATCAAACAATTTGACTGGGTCCCTGCAAAAAAAGGGTCTGGGTTCAACCTCACCATATGACCTACGGTTGGCAACAGCTGCCTTGTACAAGGAAAAAAATGCATACCATTCTAAGGTTTAAACAAGGTTTTGATTGTCGTCGCTCTACTATGGGTAAGTCACTCAGATTTACCATCCCTTATATCCACGGGAATAATAAGAGTAAGTTGGTATGGTGATCAATCCATCCCGCACCCAAATCATTACCTTGTATATGGTTCAGCGAATCTCGCATTCTAACACTTGATCATCCTTACAAGCATTGCAGAATTTCTCTTGTCGACGAACCATGTTCGGATAAATCCATGGATTCTGCAAGCCAAACAAACATCTATCGTTCCTTCACAACTCTCAGGTTTTTGCGTTACTCCTATAAGATCGTCTTTGGATAAACGTAACTTCTTCCAGGGTTTTTTCCTTCAGCAAGAGTGTGCTTGCTTCTTGGCAGGTCCTGGGGCCTGTGGGTTATGGCCCATCTCATCACTTGTAAACCTTGAACTCATCATCGGGGGCAACTGGTCATTATTCCAACATCCAGTTTCCTAGAATTCTTAAATCCATCCAATCATACTGTCTCTCTTCCTTCTATTGGTACCAAACTAAGATGTGGTTTCTCAGACTCATCACGGAGTTACAGTTGCTCCATATTACCAACATTATACCTTCTTTATATTCCAATAGTACTTCATCCCTTCATCTCTTGGGATACCCCACATATCGAGATAAAACTCGTACTTATTTTGTCTGAAGTCTACTCCATGGAATATCATTATATTTTCCAGGGGTCAAGTGTCCTCACAGGGTACTACCACCCTTGAAATGCACAAATTATTCCATAGACCATATTTCTCATATCCTCGAAGATGGTCAAAATCTTTCTTCATAGAGTAACTACTCACAAAATTCAAATTAGTACCAACGATGCTAACTTTATTGATTCTCAATTTTTTACAATCTCCTGCCTTTCCATTACATGCATCAACTCAACACCTCAATATAAAAAGAAATGTTCCCATTACTACTACTATTTTTCTCACAGACTCGACTATTCAACAAGCAAATCCTCATTGGGACAATCTCTGGCAAAGTGCCCTGCTTCATTACAATGGAAACATATTACTTCTTACAAGTCTCGAGGTTTCCTTGTGATTTCAAAGCCTCCTTGGGTCATCGGCTTCCTTTTTGGGAAACCGCTCAAGTAGTGCCCTGACTCCTTGCACCTGACACAGGTGATATGACTCAGGTCCTTCTTGGAATCAATCTATTTCTGTTCCTGGACTTTTCCGTTCCAATCAGGGCTTCTATTTTCCGTGGATCATACTCTACTTCCTCTATCGGAAATTCTACTAGGTCCCCTTTCAGACAGTTCTGGGAGATGTGTTCTTCTTCTCCACATGAATAGCACGACTTGGTGCAGGGTTTAATTGGGTCTTCTTTGGGTGTGTCCTCCACCTCTTCCTTCATCACAGGTTTTTCTTAAAATTTCCATGAGGGCTCCTTTCATTGCTTCTTTCTTCTGTTGGATGGTTCTTTGAACCACAGGGTAAATGTGACACTAAGCAGGGTAGTGGGTAGTCCCTTCGCACAAAAAACAAGTAATCTGCCTAGTTGGGCATTCTTCATCTGGGTAACTTTCTTCACAATGGAGGCATTCATCCTTGGGATCTTTATGGTCGTGTCCTATTTCTCCGCAGAGCTTGCATGCACAAGGTTTCTTCATATCATTTCCATAAGGCTTCCACTTCTGGGGCACAAGCCGAGACTTTAGCCGGGTCAACTTAAATTCTTTCCAAGTGGTTACGCCTTTCCATCCATTGATGGTTTGGTACATCCTCCACCAAGTAGCAGCACCTCTTTCAAAGCACTGAAGAGCATGCTGGGTCATATCATTTCCGACTATAGGGTTATTCTTCATGTGATCTTCCCTGTTCTGAATCCATCGGTCCATCTCCAATTGACTTATCGGTCCTGAAAATATGAGTTCATCTCCATTCATCCTCTATTGGGTCCATGGGTTTTGGGGGTAAGATAAGAGGGATAGAGAGCGATACACACAATACAAACAATAGTTTTGACGAGACAGATTTATTTGTGGTTGTCAGAGAAAACATCAAACAAATGACAACTCACAATCGTCGCATCTAACGTTGGTATATAATAGGGGTTTGGTATTCTAAAGGTTAATAAATCTTCAACGTCGTCAAACTCTTCAGGTCTTGTTCATGTCTCCGTTGGCTTCTTCTGGTCGTGCTTGTCCTTCTCAAGTTCTTTTGCCAGATCCTCTATGTTGACGCGAAGTCTCTCATGACGTCCTTTAATATTTTGGAGTTGCGTTCCAAACTTCTGGGTTTCAACATCCTTGGCATGAACCATGGTCCTACTGTCCTTCAGTTCCTGACAAATCTCTGGTATCTCGAGGTTTTGGTCCTCCCGTTTGTCTACTTTTAGCTTTTGGTTCCAGAGTTCTTCATAAATCGCTTCCTTGTCAAATATAGCTTCCTGCAGGTCCATCTTAAACTTCTTGATGTAATACTCCAGATCCCAGTGATACACCAGCTAAAGTTAAAACTTCTTATTTTGCTGATAGGTTCTCCATTAGCCCTTTTGTCATCCAATCCTTTCGAAGAAATGCATGCTTAAATCAGCACGGTGACAATAGCATAAGCGGGCGATAACATCATGGATAGCATTTTTTATGCCCATGTCTCTATCATGAGACATCATTCCATAGTTCATATCTCCTGTCTTGGGGTTTTCTTGACGGTCAAAATCTTGAGCCTTGATGCTCCATGTTCCGGTATTTCTCTAACACACCTTCATCTCAGGTATCGGCAACTTCAATAGTCTGACAAGTTCCATAAGGGTAGCCTTCCAAGGTCATACCAATCTGGAAATTCTTCAGAGCCTTTAATTTCTCCTAGTCTTCGGAGTCTTCAACCGTTGTAGTTTCCATTGTTATAATGCACAGTAAAATCTTCTTCATTCCGATCTGGTCTTAGATGTCCTATATCATGTACTTCTTGGAGTGGTCTCATCAGTCGAATCTTCGTATTGTCAAACGGGGAAAGGGGTATAGTCTAACTAAAAGGGAATATTTGATAAATCTCAGAAAAGAAGAGAGGCAAAAGATCTTTTTGAAAACAAGGTTTGAGAGAAAAATCTTTCCTATGGGCTTGCCAGTTTCTAGGGGTCACGTCCTGCAGTCAACATGTGCTCTAATACCATCTTGTAGTGACCCGACCTCAGACGGTCAAGTTTCTGTCCTTAAGTCTCATCCCTGGATTGGTATGCTAACACACACAGTACTCCAGGATTTATAACAGAGGTAAATCACATGTATAAATTAACGTAAATACTATTACCTCAATCGAAATAGCGGAAGTAACAAGGTTGTGGATTCACATCAACACCAACGGCAAAGTTGAGTGTAGAAATCGTAACCCTAATGTATCACTTATTCGTCGTAAGATCCCTGCAACATGAGACGTTGCAGCCATGTAGGTCAGTACATTGAATGTACTAGCAATATCACACTGTAGAGCAATGCTGAATAATGGCTATCACTACATGCATATTTGGCTGGTGGAGGCTCTAAGTTTGATTTTTGCATAAAGTAATTTTTCCCTCCAACAAAGGAATATATTTTATTTAACTACAAAGTTTGTTGAAATTATTGAGAAGGTTCCTCCAACTCAATCCCAAAATAATAATTATAACCCCATAAATTAATTAAGTAAAGTGATGGGATCAAACCAATAATTCAAGTACCAGATACTCAAAATGTCCATAACCGGGGACACGGCTAATCATGATTAGTTTGTACACTCTGCAGAGGTTTGCGCACTTTTCCCCACAAGACTCGATCTCCTCCATTGGATTTCTCGCACTACATGATTTTTGAGAAACGGATGATCGAGACACGGTCTTTCCGAAGCATTAACTCTTTACTCTGGGTAGATAGTACCACCTACTTCCCCCTACATCTACTAGCCTACCACTGAAAGAGGTCACACAACATACTCAACTATGCCAGAGCCCATAATGGATTGTGGCTGCACACGGAAGTTTCTAGCATGAATAATCTTATGATCCCTTTGAGCCTGGGTGGCATTCCATAGGGTGGTCACACGGGTACTCTGGGATCCCCTTGGGCAAGCACTGGGTTCTCCAGGTGCCCGGGCAAACCACTGGGTGCTCCAGGGTGCCCCAACCAATCCACCCAGATATGTATTAAAGTAGCCACCTTAAGTTAAACCTTAGTTAACAATAACTCTCACAACTTTCATGAATTCTCTCAAAACCAAACCACGCCTACGAGCATAGCATAGCAGTGTAAGCATAACGTATAAACCCAAGGTTGAAATGAAGGCCAATAGGTTCCTACCTCATCAACTACTTCAAATACCCACATGTTATCAAAACCTACTCATGCAATGTTTGAGGGTAAGACTAATGCATAAAAACTGGGTATGAAAAGTATGATCGAAGTGTGAACTTGCCTTGTACTGTTGATGAAGATGATTCACACTCATAACTCCTGATAGTTCTACTCGTCATACTCTGTTCAATCTATCATGAGCAAGCAACTGTATACATAAGAACTCATGCAAAAAAATCAAAGAAAAGATCTCAGAAAATTTCGAAAACAAGCAAATAACTCTTGCGAACAGAAAACAATTTCTAACAGTACCAAAATTGGGTGGATTTGGTCTTATCAGAAAGTTTAGGTCAAGAGCTTCGATTTGCAAAAAGAATCAACTAAATCAGAGTTACAGAACTCAAGTTATGATCAAAGGAAGTTTGAATGTGAATCTGAACAAATTCAAAATTTGAAAATTTCAAAAAGTTGATGTGACAAGTTCACTGGATAGGTGAAAACAAGATGAAACTATAGATGCTGGTTTCATCTAATTTACAGGGACGGGTAAAAAGTTATGGCTATTTGAAAAATCAGAGCCAAGCTATTTTACGAAAGAAAAATAACTATGGCTAAAAGAATTCTAGGTCTAATGTATAAATACATAGACTAATTGATAATCTAATTATTCTATCGTACTAGTCTAGAAATAATAAATTACGGAAGTATAAAAAATGAAGAAATATGCCTTTATAAGGTAGAGAAAAGACGACTTCGAAGAGAGGAGACAATTTCCAGATGTCCCGCGGGAGAGGAGAAAAATAATTTTCTTTAATGAATCTAGTCAAACCAAAATATTGATTTAACCCGAATCGAATGATTTTTGAAGGTTCTATGGATCTATATTTATAGGTTAAAAGGATGCATGAACATATAAGGCTAGGCAATGTGGGACTAAACGTAGACGAAAATAAATGAAACAGGGAGATAATCGAAACGCCTTGCACGGGCCTAAAGGCCATCGGCCGCGCGCGTTGCAGTTTTATTTTTTTGCCAAAGGAAGAAAGAATAAAGAAAATTCTAGGAAGAAAAAGGCTAGCTAGGCCTGGCCCATTTAGGAGAAAAGAAATAAGATAAGGCCCCCGCTGCCAATATGCTACACGTGTGGGCGACAAATAATTATGGGCTGCACGTACAGTTTTTTTAATAAAAACAGAAGGAAAATCGAATAACGAAAATAATATAAAATTTTATATAGGCATATTATATATCAAAATTTTCAGAAAACAATTTTCTACAACATGAATATTTTTCTAGTAGCAAATAAAATCCACAAAAATTTAAATAAAGCAAAGAGTGCTGCTGATGAAATAAAACCCAATAAAAATCATTTTAAAAATACCAAAATGATTTCAAATTTATTTCTCTCCAATTTTCAAATGTAGGGAATCATTTTACCCTAATTTCCATATATTTTATTTTTGGAGAAAAATAATTTGAATAAAACTCAAATAACTCCAAATTGAAAATAATTTCAAAGGGACTTTAAATTTGATTCTTTTAAACTCCCAACTCATATTTCATATGTTTTGAAGAAGTCATTTTATCTTCTCTCATGAAAATCATTGAGTAACTTAAAGTTTCTGAATTTGAAATATTTCCAAATGAAATTCAAATCTTTTCAACAACCCTTTTCATTTATTTAAATGGAAGAAGTCATGTCATCTTCTCTCAAGGGTTTTGTGATGAAATAAATTTGAATTCTTGGAGAGATCAGAAAGCAAAGTGAAAGTTTTGGGAAAGTCATTTTATTCCCCCTCATTCAACTTCCAAAAAGTCTCAAATTCCACTCAATTTCACACAAGCAACCACACCACAATCAAACAATCAACCCAAAACTATTTATTTAATATAACATTCCAAAATTTAGAATTTGGGGGTGTTACAAACTTGTAGCAACCCGACTTCAGACGGTCAAATCTCTGTGATTAAGTATCATCCCTGGATCGGTATGCTGACACACACAGTACTCGAGTATTTATAACAGAGGTAAATCACATGTATAAAGTAACATAAATACTATTACCTCAATCCATATAGCGGAAGTACCAATAAGGTTGTGGATTCCCATCAACACCAACGGCAAAGTTGAGTGTAGAAATCGTAACCCTAACGTATCACTTACTCGTCATAAGATTCCTGCAACATGAGACGTTGCAGCCTTGTAGGTCAGTACATTGAATGTACTGGCAAATCCACACTATAGAGCAATGCTGAAAAATGGCTATCACTACATGCATATTTGGCTGGTGGAGGCTCTAAGTTTAATTTTTGCATAAAGCTATTTTTTCCTACAACAAAGGAATATTTTTATTTAACTACCAAGTTGGTTAAAAATTATTGAGAAGGTTCCTCCAACTCAATCCCAAAATAATAATTATAACCCCACAAATTAATTAAGTAAAGTGATGAGATCAAACCAATAATTCAAGTACCAGATACTCAAAATGTCCATAACCGGGGACACGACTAATCATGATTAGTTTGTACACTCTGCAGAGGTTTGTGCACTTTTCCTCACAAGACTCGATCTCCTCTGTTGGATTTCTCGCACTACATGATGTTTGAGAAACGGATGATCAAGACACAGTCTTTCTGAAGCATTAAATCTTTACTCTGGGTAGACAGTACCACCTACTTTTCCCCTATATCTGCTAGCCTACCACTGAAAGAGGTCACACAACATACTCAACTATGCCAGAGCCCATAATGGCTTGTGGCTGCACACGGAAGTTTCAAGCATGAATAATCTTGTGATCCCTTTGAGCCTGGGTGGCATTCCATAGGGTGATAACACGGGTACTCCGGGATCCCCTTGGTCAAGCACTAGGTTCTCCAGGTGCCCGGGCAAACCACTAGGTGCTCCAGGATGCCCCAACCAATCCACCCATATGTGTATTAAATTAGCCACCTTAAGTTTAACCATTAATAATAACTCTCACATCTGTCATGGATCACTCAAACCAAACCACGTCTACTAGCATAACATAGCAGTATAAGCATAACGTAGAATTTCCAGGGTTTGAATAAAAGTCAATAGGTTCCTACCTCATCAACTACTTCCCAATAACCACATGTTAATCAAATCCTAACCATGCAATGTTTGAGGATGAAACTAATGCAAGTAAAACTGGGTATGAAAAAGGTATGATCAAAGTGTGAACTTTCCTTGTACTGTCGATGAACATGATTCGCACTCATAACTCCTGATAGTTCTACTCGTCACACTCCTTTCAATCTATCGTGAGCAAGCTATAGTAACCACACATAAGCACTCATGCAAAGGAATCGAAGAAAAGATCTCGGAACATTTTGAAAACAAGCATTTAAATCTTGCAACAGAAAACAATTTCTAACAGTACCAAAATAGAGTGAATTTGGACTTATCATAAAGTATAGGTCAAGAGCTTCAATTAGCAAAAAGAATCGACTCAAACGGAGTTATAAAACTCGAGTACGATCAATCGAAGTTCAATACAAATCTATTTGAATTCAAATATTTAAAACTTTCAAAAATATGTTTAATTTGTTTTACTAGATAAAGGGGATCATAACGAAGAAGTGGGTGTTGGTTTCATTGGATTTGGACAAACGAGTAAAAAGTAGCGAAGGTTTGAAAATCAGAGTCTAATATGTAAATAAAATATTCACGGATGGGTCCCTGGCTGAAATTAAAAAGAAAAGGAAAAAAACCATCGAGCGAGCGCTCGCTAAAAGAACCTAAACCAACGAACTTGTTCGCTCCAGAGGCTAAATCAGCGAGCGTTCTCTAAACAACTAGACAAAATAAAAAAAACGGTCTTTTAAGGAAAACCGAAAAAACAGATCAGACCGGGGCAATGGTTTTATCGGTCCGTGGTGGTTTCGTCCACGACGGCGGTTTCTGGCAGCTCTGCGGCGAGGAGGTGGACAACGGCGGTTCGGGCGGCGGGCTGCGGGAGCGGCGGCGTCGCGCGGGGCTCTGGGCAAGGCGAGGCGGCGCAGTGCGGCAGCGCTGTAGCGGCGGCTGCGCAGCGCGGCGGGAGCAACGGCAGGCGGCGAGATGCGGCTCAAGGGCGGCGGCGCGAGGAGAGAGAGAGCGGCGGGGTACGGCTTATATAGAGGGGGGCGAGGGGTTGCGTGGAGGAGGGGCCAAGGCGGCGGTGGAGTTCGGGCGAAGCACGGACGTCGAGGTGGCGGCGGAGTCGTGCGGGATCCGGCCTCTGGCTCGAGGTCGGGGACGAGGGAGGCGAGCGGCGTGGGCTGGGCCGTGGCCTGGTCTGGGAGCTGGGCCAGCCCAGTCGGCGAAGATTTTTTTTTAACATTTTTCCAGACAAACAAAAATAGTAAAACAAAAAAATAGGAATATTATATAGGCATATAATATATCAAAATTTTCAGAAAAAGATTTTCTACAACATGAACATATTTCTAGTGCCAAATAAAATCCACAAAAATTTAAATAAAGCAAAGAGTGCTACTGATGCAATAAAACCTAGTAAAAATCATTTTAAAAATACCAAATAAATTCAAAATTATTTCTCTCCAATTTTCTAATGTAGGGAATCATTTTACCCTATTTTCCATATATTTTATTTTTGGAGAAAAATAATTTGAATAAAACCAAATAACTCGAAATTGAAATTAATTTCAAAGGAACCTTGAATTTGATTCTTTTAAACTTCCAACTCATATTTCATATGTTTTTTGAAGAAGTCATTTTATCTTCTCTCATGAAAATCATTGAGTTGCTTGAAGTTTCTGAATTTGAAATATTTCCAAATGAAATTCAAATATTTTCAAAACCCCTTACATTTATTTAAATGAAAGAAGTCATGTCATCTTCTCTCCAGGGTTTTGTGATGAAAAGAATTTGAAATCATGGAGATCAAAATGCAAAGTGAAAGTTTGGGAAAGTCCTTTTATTCCCTCTCATTTAACTTTCAGAAGTTTTAAATTTCACTAAATTGCACTCAAGCAACCACACCACAAATCAAACAATCAATCAAAACTATTTGTTTAATATAACATTTCAAAATTTAGAATTTTGGGATGTTACAAACCTACCACCCTTAAAATGAATCTCGTCCTCGAAATTCGGAGAGGCTAGAAAGAAATAGGTTAGGGTCGGGGTCTCCTCAAAATCCATCGATTGTCATAGGGGGTCTGGGGTGCTACCACCCTTAGCGACATGGTTACGGTTCCATCAAAACTTATATACTCCATCCTTATTGTTGACAGAGTCGGTCTTCTCAGATTCTCGGGAAAATTCTTTCTCTGAGCTCTTCCTGTAATGGCATAACCTTTACCGTAGTTCTTCTACCCTTTCATCTTGGTAAGGTTCTTATGGGACTGGGCCTTGTGAGCTGACGGGTCTGGCACCAATACTAAACAACTATCGATATCTCATGGTGGTCAACCATTTATGGTTTCTCCTGCAAAAAACGGGTCTGGGCTTGAACCTCACCGTATATCCTACGATTGGCAACAGCTGCCTTGTACAAGGGAAATTGTCATACCATTCTAAGGTTCAAACAAGGTTTTGATCGTCGTCTCTCTACTATGGGCAAGTCACTCAGATTTACCATCCCATACAGCAAGGCGAATAAAAAGAGTAAGTCAGTATGGTGAACAATCCATCCCGCACCCAAATCATTACCTTGTATATGATTTAGCGAATCTTGTATTCTAACACTCGGTCATCCTCGCAAGCATTGCACAATTTCTCTTGTCAACGAACCAAGTTCGGACAAATCCATTGATTCTGCAAGCCAACAAACATCTATCGTTCCTTCACAACTCTCAGGTTTTGCGTTACTCCTATAAAATCGTCGGTGGGTAAGGTCGTAATCTCTTCCAGGGTTTTTCCTTCAGCAAGAGTGTGCTTGCTCCTTGGCAGGTCCTGGGGCCTGTGGGTTATGGGCCCATCTCATCACTTGCCAACCTTGAAATCATCATCGGGGCAACTGATCATTATTCCAACATTCAGCTTCCTAGCATTCTTAAATCCATCCAATTGTACCGTCTCTCTTCCTTCTATTGGCACCAGACTAAGACATGATTATGCTTAACTCATATTACCAACCTTCTACCTCCATTACATCCAATAGTACTTCATCCCTTCATACTCTTGGGGTATCCCACATATCGAGATAAAACTCGTACTTATTTTGTCCGAAGTCCACTCCGTGGAATATCATTATCCTTTCCAGGGGTCAAGGGTCCTCACAGTGTACTACGACCCTTAAAATGCTCAAATTCTTCCATAGACCGTGTTTCTCATATCCTCGAAAATGGTCAAAATCTTTCTTCATAGAGTAACAACTCATAAAGATTCAGCGTACGAACTCATGATAGAATACTTTATTGATTCTCATAGTATTACAATCTCCTGCACTTCCATTACATGCCTCAACTCAACACCTCACTAATAAAAAGAAAAGTCCACACTACTACTACTAAATTTGTCGTTGCAACTCAACTATTTATCACAAGTCTCCTTCTCCTTGGGACATTCTCTGGCAAAATTCCCTGCTTCATCACAACGGAAACATATTACTTCTGACAAGTCTTTAGGTTTCCTTGTGATTATATAGCCTCCTGGGGTACTCATCTTCCCTTTTGGGAAATCATTGAAGTAGTGTCCTGAATTTTTGCACCTGAAACATGTGATATGACTCAGGTCCTTCTTTGTAGAAATTGGGTTGTTCTTGGAATCCAATCTATTCCTCTTCCTGGACTTTTCCATGGCAATCAGGGCTTCTATTTCCTATGGGTCATACTCTACTTCCTCTATCGGGAATTCTACTAGGTCCCCATTCAGACAATTTTGGGAGATGTGTCCTTCTTCTCCACATGAATAGCATGACTTGGTGCAGGCTTTAATTCTGTTTCCTCTGTGTGTCCTCGATATCTTCCTTCATCACCGGTTCTTCTAAAATTTCCATGAGGGCTCCTTTCATTTCTTCTTTTTCTGTTGGATAGTTTGTTGTACCATGGGGTAAAGGTGACACTGAGCAGGGTAGTGTGTCGTGGAATTGTCACGGCAGATGTCCTTAGTGTCAGGACTTAGTCGCGAGGCCAACGCATCTATGTGGTATCTTGAGAGGAGTTGAGTGGAACAAGAGATGCGAGGTTTTACCCATGTTTGGCCCCTCACGGTGGAGGTAAAAGCCTACATCCTACTTCATTGATATTGATGATGATGATGATCATGATTACAGAGGTGCTCTATTTCGAGAGCTATTGATTTGTCTGTCTAAATCCTAACTTGTCAAACTTGTAAAACTTCTCTCCTCTTGGGGTGCCCTGTCCCTCCTTATATATGTTGAAGGGGCGGCTTACATGACTAGTCCTATTAGGATTAGGATTACTCTATTACAAGTGGAGTCCTAGTCTTTCTTCCTTTGTAAAGGAATAATCCTTATGCTTTTCCTCTTAAGCCGGCCCACCATAACATAAGCCGGTCTTCCATGAACTGCCTGTCGGGCCACCTGGTCGTGTTGTTCCTCTGACCCACCTGTCGGGTTATCAATGAGTCACCAGGCCCAGCCGGGCCATCAGTGAGTGGAGAGATCCGGGCGGATCACTTCGTGATTCGCCAAGTCAGGGTAGGTCACCAGTGAGTCGCCAAGTCCGGCCAGGTCATACGTCCGGCCGGGTCATTCCGTGGGGTATATCCCCGACATTAGCCCCTAGTTTAATTTGGATTTATCCATGTTAAACTTATCCTGCAAAATAAACACAAGAACAAATTTTGACAGGTTGTGCTTCGGGTTAAAAGTTCTTGTAATCCGGTACCTGATAATCCTTAAGTTCTTGTTATTTCCTTCTTCTGAACAGTCCGGGTCAATAGACCAGCTTCATAATCAATTTTCTGATATTGGCTTCTCACAGAAATATTGTGAAGAATAATTCATTTGATTCAGCTCCCGATGCTTAAAAAATATTGGTCTTGAAATACTCATCTGATTTTCAGCCGGCTTGAAGATGTTGATCTTGCCAATTTATGGTTACCAAAATTGTCGGGTTATAAACAGATGATGCCGAGTCATAATTATTGCCGACGCCGGGTCAATCCGGTTTACTCAAAACTGAGAATTTGAAGATTTTTCTCCCTCATATCCATATTACCTGTAGCCCCCAAGTCTTGAGTAAAGCAAAGTGACAACTTAAGACTTCTTTCAATATAAATATTACCACTTTGAAGAAATCCATGTTGTTCATCTTAATCACTAGTCAGAACTGAATATTCCACATATGTAGCCCCCAAGTGTCGGGTTGTCATGCTTGCAGCAACCTGGGACTTGTAATCGCCTTATGCTCACAAAAAAACTTCAAGCAGTGTAGCCCCCAAGGGCCGGGTCATTATGCAATAATGAGCAGGGACTTTGTATGCACCTCATTTAAAATAATATCATATGACGTAACCCTCACCATGGGGCTCGAACCCACGTCCATAAGGTTAAGAGCTTTGTACTCTTCCAAC
The DNA here is from genome assembly GCF_003073215.2 of Triticum urartu. Lineage (NCBI taxonomy): Eukaryota > Viridiplantae > Streptophyta > Magnoliopsida > Poales > Poaceae > Triticum > Triticum urartu. The sequence goes on from NC_053026.1 coordinate 285,412,048, forward strand.
TGAGTAGTAGACCTTTCAATATAATGAATTTAAGATTTGTATAGCTTGAATTGTTGACAGGAGCAATTGGTAGCCCCCAAGGGTCGGCTCATTATAATGTGATGAGTCGGGTCTTCAATAAGGTGAGCAAAAATGACTTTACATTAGCCCCCAAGTGCCATGGTGCATGCTGGCAGTGACATCGGACTTGTATATTTGATGTAATCATGACTTGAATAATGTAGCCCCCAAGTGCCGGGTCGTAAGCCTGCAGCGACTCGGGACTATTCCTTCCATTGTAGAATAAATCATATCCATTGATAAAATAATAGTCATTGTGTTGAAGCAACTTTGAAAACCTAATTCATAATATTGGTTATTGATAACCATAATAAAATTCCAGCCATGTTGGCTATTCAAGAGTTGAATAATATAATCTGGTATGAAAACCTCAATCAGTCAATATCATCATGAAAATCCAGCCAAGTTGAGCTATTATCATATACTGGCGACTTAGAGTCTGCCATCTTGGCGGGTTAATGAACACTGGTTAACGTCATATATGACTCAGAAGGCATTACAAGCCTTATTGGTTTTCAACCATGTATTACTATGTCACAAAAGAAAAAATCGCAAAAATACATTCAAATCAAAACAACAGAAAAAATCTGAGGCTTTCATAGGCCGCCAAGCCAAAATTATCTTCTTCAATGAAACTAGCATTAGCCACTGGAAGGTACGCGCTTTCTGTGAGCCGGCCCTCAATGACTCAACCGACATTTTAACCCGGATAAGTTCAGTTCTTATTTAAAGATAGACTTATCAGGAGTACGCGGGGTTAGAGTAGCATCGTGCATCACAGGCCGATTTATCCAAGTTTCAAGGAAGGCGGCTTTACAGCCTGAGCTTCTCCTTGCTATCCGTAAACTGTGCCCTCTCATGACAAACCGGCGTTTTAACCTTAACGAGTTCAGGGTCTTGTTTAAAAGATTGACTGTTAAGAATTCAGAGGGTCAATCAGGATTACCTGATGGAGAAGCATCTGGCATACAGGCAGGATAACCCGGGGTTTTAGGTGAATACACCTGGCTTCCAAGCCTGGCTTTTATAGCCTATCACAAGGTTATGAACTCTTCGTTCTTTAGAAAAAAGAGCCCCCCAGTGATATTTTGAGCTATGCTCAGGGGGTACCTATGTTTGAGTCGTGCTTTTGCCACAGACTCTCTTTGGTCCCAAGTTTTTATGTGACCTATAGGACGGATCAAAGGGTAATTATAACTTTGTTGTATAAAGCAGAAGCCCCCGTGTAACCATAATAAGATAAGCCCATAAGGCAGGATACCCATGTTTGAACCGTGCATCATGGCAGCGAGTTCTCTTTGGCAACTTTTAATTTTTCTGAGAAACTCGAACTTGTGAGAAATGAATTCTTCTTGAACCGGATGTTAAAACAGATATTGAGAGCTTCAAAGCTTTGTGGGAGACAGATTTCCGTTGAGCCGGATTGTAAACTGGATATTGAGAGCTTCAGTGCTTCGTAGGAGACAGATTTCCCTTGAACCGGATTTTAAGCCGGAAGTCTTCATTTTGAGCCTAAAATTGTCTGACGGCCTTCAAATTTTCATCAATATAGAAATAGCCTCCGGGACTGGGTTATCTTCTCTCCAATGACCCAGAGTTTCTTGAATTCACTGAAACCGGCCAATCATGTCGAAGCATGTCACTATAGCCCCCGAGTCTTAAGATAACTCGAGGAGTTGGATTGAGATTCTTCATACTTGGTCGTGATATAAACCGGCATATAGTTGAACAGCGGGATGCTGATATGTTAGGCCGAAAATTATTTGCCGCGAAGCGGCTGATCACTTCGGCGAAGTTGAAAGTAACCACGGGTGAGTCGGCCGCGGGAGTAGATAGATGAGTCGGCCACGGTGTTGTAAGCTGGTGCGGACGGGCGAATTGACCGCAGCATTGTAAGCCGGTGCGGACGGGTGAGTCGGCAACGGTGTTGGAAAACAGCACGGACACGGTTGAGTCAGCCGTGGGCGTGGACAGTGAGTCAGTCGTATGTGTTGATGTAGCGGGGGCGGCGACTTGCGCACGTATCCATCCAGCAGCACGGCACGGACAAGCGCTAGTGCAAAACTAATATTGGCGTATGCCCCTTTGCCACACCTTTGTAATGAATAATGGTACTGCGAAAAAATACCACAGACCAGAGTAATTGTTCTCGAACAATGTAATATATAGTGATAAGATATATAGAAAAGATAGCACCTGGCATATATTTTGCATGTATGTGGGTGGGGCCATTAGCGCGCAGTTGACAAGTTCCTAGACATTTGTTGAGCTTGAATTGATGTAGTTCCTCTTACATCACTTGAATCCACTCAGGCTCCAGAAAAGCCTCGTCTACTTTGGTGGGCTCTGTGATAGAGACAAAAGCAAAGTGCCCACAAAAGTTAGACAAATGAAAAGCCTTTGAGCGTGTGAGAGGACCTGGTGCTTTGATGTCGTCGATGATTTTCTCAATCTGCACTTCATTTGCGACGCGAGAATGAGCGGGTTGACGACGTTGAGTGGGCTCTGCATTTTCTTCAGAGCCATTTTCCTCAGGTGCACTAACATGATGTTCTTCACGTTCTGGAATGACTTCTTCAGCAGATTCTTCGGTAGGAATGACATCCTCAGTAGCCTTGAACTTAATGGATTCCTCATGTGACATTTTCTAGCATGGGAGGTAGGTTCTCTCTTTGCGAGCCATTAGTTTCATCGAACCGCACATCTACAGTTTCAACAACCTTGTGGTGATAGGTGTTGAAGACTCTGTAGGTGTGTGAGTCCTTTCCGTAACCAAGCATAAAACCTTCACGTGCTTTCGGTGGAAATTTAGAATTGTGATGAGGATCTCTAATCCAACATTTAGCACCGAAGACTTTGAAATAACTCACATTGGGTTTCTTGTCAGTGAGGAGTTCATATGAGGTCTTTTTGAAGAATTTGTGAAGATATACCCTGTTGATGATGTGGCACGCAGTATCAATTGCCTCGAGCCAGAAGCGAGGAGGCATCTTGTATTCATCAAGCATAGTGTGAGCCATCTCAACAAGAGTCCTGTTCTTGCACTCCATGATGCCATTCTGTTGAGGAGTATAATGAGCAGTTAATTCGTGAGTAATATCAAGTTCATCAAGATAGTCATCAAGACCAGTATTCTTGAACTCGGTCCCATTGCCACTTCTAATGTGCTTGATCTTCACACCGAAGTTTGTTGAAGCCCTCGAGGAAAATCGTTTGAATACTTCCTGCACTTCAGTTTTGTAAGTGATGATATGCACCCATGTATAACGAGAATAGTCACCAATAATAACAAAGCCATATAAAGAGGCAGCATTAGTGAATGTGGCATAATGAGTAGGGCCAAAGAGACCCATGTGAAGCAATTCGAATGGACGAGTGGTAGTCATGATAGTCTTTGAGGGATGCTTGGCCTTGGTCATCTTTCCAGCCCCGCAAGCTCCACACAGATGGTCCTCGAGGAATTTGACATCCTCGATGCCAATGGTGTGCTTCTTCTTCGCGAGTGTGTGCAAGTTCCTCATGCCAGCATGACCTATTCGTCGATGCCATAACCAGCCTTCTGAAGCTTTTGCTAATAAACACGTGGTTGGTTGGGGTCATGTAGAGAAATCAACAATATACAAGTCTCCTCCCCAAAAGCCTTTGAAGACTTTGGAATTGTCAGCTTCCATGATCACAACACAACGATACTTTCCAAAGACAACAACCATATCAAGATCACAAAGCATTAAGATAGACATGAGGTTGAATCCTAAGGACTCGACAAGCATGACTTTGTCCATGTGTTGATCCTTTGAGATTGCAACCCTACCTAGACCCAATACCTTGATTTTGCCTTTGTCGGCGTAGGTGATATGCTTCAAATGTGATGGAGATAAAGCAGTGTCCATCAATAAATTCTTGTCACCGGTCATGTGATTTGTACATCCACTGTCGAGGACCCACTCAGTAGCTTTGGGTTGATCATCATGTAGATGAATTAGTGCATCTTACGAACTCATATACTTTAGCAGTGAAGAATATGACATCAAATTCATCAGATCAATTTTATCAAACAATATAGCAGATATAGCAGTATGAGAACCTGAGAAATGAAAATTCATTTCTTCATGATTAGCTTGCGTCCTTTCAAGCATATTCAGGTCTCCAGCAAATTCTTTAGACGTTTAAGTTTGTCTGGAGACCTGACCCTGCATAAGAGATTAGTTCCTTTTATTCACCACCCACATATGGAGGGGTGGCAAAGAGTTCATCATTCTGCGAGCTCCATAAGAGAAAGATGGCATAGAAGCCAATCCACTTCGTTTCACAGAAGAGGGGTTAGAGTAAGCATATGAATAAGCAGAGAAATTCTTCGAGGACTTATGAACATAATGATTTGAAGAATAATGCACATATTCATAGCCCTTAGGCTTTCCCTGCGAAACAGAAGTGTTAGCACGATGATGTTCATATGAGGATTTTGATCCATATGAGGAATTTGATCCACGTGAGGAATTTGGTCCATATGAGGACTTGGATCCATAGGAAGACTTTGGTCCATATGAAGAATTCGATCCGGGGTTCCTTTTTTTCACATGTGGTGTCATGATGACATTCACCTGAAGACTTTCAAGGCACCTTTTGGGAACCCAGATTTTCTTCATAGGGGGACCTCTCCTGCAGTTAGTTCCAACATATCTAGCAAATCCTTCACCATTCTGATTTTTGAACAGTTTATAGTTGGAGTCAAATGACTCATCAGAAGAATATGAAGATTCACATGTAAAGCCATATAAAGATGATGGATCTACGGGAGGTCCTTTTGCAGCAACCCATGAGGTTCTAGGATACTGATCATGTTTCCAGTAGGTCCCATCAACATTGAGTTTCCTCTCAAAGGCAATACCCTCTTTCCTAGGGTTCCTATTGAGGATCTTCTTTTTAAGCACATCACAAAGAGCCTGATGCCCTTTGAGGTTTTTGTACATGCCTGTCACATACAATTCCTTCATCCCTACATTGTTAGTGATACTAGTGGTATCCTCAGATGAGGAATTTGTGATAGCAGAGACAGTTGAAGAATTTGCAGCAATAGAAGCATTCGAACTTTCATGTGAAGAATTAGCAGATTCGTGTTCAATGCATTCAAAACATGGTGGAATGAATTCAACCTAAGCGGAGATGATCTGTTGAGCAAGCAATGAATCATGTTCCTTGTGAATATCTTCATAACTCACCCTCAGTTTCTCAATATCTTGCTTTCTTTGAAAAAAAATCATAAGAAAGCTTCTCATGATGAGTTAAGAGAGTGTTATGATGACTTTGAAGGTTGTCAAACTTAGTCTGAAGTCTCTGAAGATTTTCAGTCAAAGTTTGAGTTCGATCCATTTCTTCACCCAACATATCATCGCTTTCATCTAGAATGTTTTGAACCTTTTCCAAAGCTTTTTGTTGTCTAGTGGCAAGAGAGGCAAGCTTGGTATAGTTGGGTCCAAATTCATCACCAGATTCATCATTACTAGACTCACATAAGTAACATTCGGTTACCTTGGCACCTTTTGCCATGAGGCATGGTGCAGAGGATGATGGTTCAGGATCGAAAGTCATCGTTTTGAGCGATTCCTTGAAATCCTCAAACCAGGGATCATGACGAGTTCGATGATCTTCATAGACATCAGAGAGTCGGTCCCAGATAAGCTTCGCATGGCAGAGATGCATGATGTTCTTGAACTGATTTCGGGATAGGCAGGAGCAGATGATGTCCTTCGCCATGATGTCATGTCGAGTGTACTTGCGAATATCATTAGCCTCCGCCATCTTGCAAATATCGGTAACACCAATCTCAGTGACGATCCATAGCTCGCTGTTCATCGCCATGAGGCGCTTCTTCATCATGGCCTTCCACTTGGGATAATCATGACCGTCAAAGATGGGGCATGTCACTTTCTTCATTCTTGTGGTCGACATAACTAAAACTCCAGGTGGTTAAACCAAAATCACACAGAATAAGGGAGTACCTTGCTCTGATACCAATTAAAAGTGCGTTATATAGACTAGAGGGAGGGTGAATAGGCGATTTTTACAAATTCCACTGGGGAATTTCAAGGAGAGTAAATTCCTAAGTCATGAACGACTAGCAGCGGAATAAGTACTCAGATGCAAGTGTAACAGAGCAGTAGCACATTCATCATGATGAAATGAAAATAAGCACAAAGTACAAGTAGCGTAAACACAGGATAAGCAGGCTGAAGATGAAGTGACTGAAGAACAAGATTGAGGAAATTGAGAAAGTCTTCAGTCAAATTCTTCAAACAGTAACGATCAAGTACTTCAACACAATAATGAGGACATGGAAGGGTTGAAGAAATAGAACCAGTAGCTTGGTGAAGACAATGATTTGGTAGACCAGTTCCAACTGTTGTGACAGTCGTACGTCTGGTTGGAGCAGCTAGGTATTTAAACCTGAGGACACACAATCCCGGACACACAGTCCTCACTGTATTCTCCTTGAACTAAGGTCACACAGACCTCGCCCAATCACTCGTGGTAAGTCTTCAGGTGACTTCCAAACCTTCATAGACTCGGTCACTCAGTGATCCACAATTTCCTCTTGGATGCTCTAGACCATGACGCCTAACCGTCTAGAGGATGCATAGTCCTCAAAGGTAACAAGCGTCGGTTCCACACAGGAACAATCTCTTTAGTGATGCTCAATCACTTTGGGTTTGTAGGTGTTTGTGTAAGTGCATCTAGTGCCACCCCTAGTTGGTTTTGGAGTATTGACGACAAACCTAGTTGAGGGACTAACGTGTTTGTGAGAATTGCAGGAAAACACAGGTAGAAGTCTCTCATTGATTCGGTTTTATTACCAGAGATGACCCCTAAAAATGTACGAAGACATTGAAGACAATGGTGGTTTATGAAGATATTCATATTGAAGACAATGACATGAGAAGACTCCCTATGAAGCTTTTGGAACTCGAAGACCTAGTTCCTTCGTAGTTTTATTTCATTCATGTTGTGTCATAGGAACCACCGTACTGTTAAGTGGGGTCGAAGAGAACCAGTCAGAATGACTGAAGTGATGCCAAATTCAAATCCTATGTCTTCGAGCGAAGACTATGAGAGAAAATCTTGTCCAGAGTCAGACAAGTCAGCTTTACTTGTAGCCCAAGTAAAAGTTGTCGTGTGAGTTCGAAATCCGACCGTTGGTACACGTGTCAGTTCCTTAGTGACCCAGGGTCATTTCGGACAGATCAGGTCGGGTTGCCAAGTGGCTATAAATAGTCCACCCCCCACAACCTTAAATGGTTGGCTGCTCAGATTTCAGTGCACGGCTTTTGTCGTTTGAGAGCAACCCACCTCGAAGCCTTTGAAAGAAAAATTCCCAGTGAGGAGAAAAGCCCTAACCACCCAGAGCCAGAGTAAATTGGGCATCACTTAAGTCTTCGTGTCTGTGTGATTTGAAGACTTATTACACTTGAGGACTGTGCATCCTCCAGACGGTTAGGCGTCGCGTTCTGAGCATCCAAGAGAAATTGTGGATTGCCAGTGAACGAAGTCTGTGAAGGTTTGGGAGTCTACCTTGAAGACTTACCAGAGTGATTGGGTGAGGTCTGTGTGACCTTAGCTCAAGGAGAAAACGGTGAGGACTGGGTGTCTTGGACTAAGTGTCCTTGACTGGGTGTCCGGGACTGTGTGTCCTTCGGTTTAAATACCTAGCCGCTCCAACCAGACGTACAGTTGTCACAGCAACTGGAACTGGTCTAACAAATCATTGTCTTCAACGTGTCACTGGTTTCATCTTCACTTCCCTTCACTTACAGTTATTCATTGTGAAGCCATTGCATGCTTGCTTTATCTTTTGTCTTCACAACATGAATGTATGATCTGTTCGGCTTCATAACTTCTTCCTACCTGATCCTTATTACACTGAAGCTGTTTGTCATTGCGCTTTCACTCTATTGAATACATGACCATGGCTGGCCTAGTGTAATCTAACTTCCGCTGCATAGTAATAGGCATAATCTTCACTGTTTGTCTTCATAACTCTCACGTTTTGAAGACTTTCATAAAAATCGCCTATTCACCCCCCCTCTAGTCGATATAACGCACTTTCAATTGGTATCAGAGCCTGGTGCTCCCTTGTTCTGTGTGATTCGGTTTAACCACCTGGAGTTTTAGTTATGTCGACTGCAGGGATAATCAAAGTCTCCGCTGCTTGCCCCGTCTTCGATGGAACTGAATATCCCTACTGGAAGAATAAGATGCGCATGCATCTTGAAGCCATTGACATCGACCTATGGTATGTCGTCGAGAACGGCGTTCCCAAGGCTGGAGAAGGTGTCACTGCTGCTGATGTCAAGAAGTTCACTCAACTGGACTCCACTGCCAAGAATATCATATGTGGTCATCTGACCAAAGGACAGTATGGCCGTGTGAGTGCTTTGAAGACATCCAAGCTAGTCTGGGACTGGCTCTCAAAGGTCAATGAAGGCATCTCAACCCAGAGAGATCAAAGAATCAGTGTTCTTCGCAACCTCTTCAACCGCTTCAAGCGAAATGACAATGAGAATGTCCAGCACACATTTGACCGGCTCACTGACATCACAAATGAGCTTCAAGCCCTCGGCGCCACTGAGATCACCAAACATGAAATCGTCAAGACGCTGCTGAGATCACTTGATAGTTCGTTTGACATCCTGGCCCTGATGATTCAAGAACATCCTGATTTCAAGACACTCGATCCGTCTGACATACTTGAGAGGCTCAACACACATGAGTTTCAACTTTCTGAGAAAAGAGATATCTACGGCCCAAACTATGGGCGAACTCGTGCCTTGAAGGCAAAAGCTGTCTCCTCATCTGAAGAAGAATCTGACTGCAGTTCTGATGATCCTGAAGACATTGGAAGAGAACTTGCAATGCTAGTGAAGAAGTTCCAAAAATTCACTAAGAAGAAAGGCTTCAGGAAATCTTCATGATCAAGCTCAAGGAATGATGAAGCTTCTGCTCATGACTACAAGAAGAAAACATGTCACAAGTGCAAGAAAACTGGACACTTCATCTCTGAGTGTCCACAGTGGGAAAATGAGAACAGAAGGAAGAAGAAGAGCAAGGAATATGATTCTGACGACAAGAAGAAGAAGAAATACTCAAAGTCTTCTTCCAAAACTTCATCAAAGTCTTCATCACACAAGAAGAGCTCATATGGCAAGGCACGTGCGTTTGTTGGAAAGGAGATGGATTCAGAGGAGGAGTCCGCATCTGAGGAGGCAGAGGTGGAGTCTGAGGAGGAGTCTGATTCTGGCATTGCGAGTCTGGCTACAGCATATGTCGCCAAGTCCATCTTCAATACTGAAGACAATGACTGCATCACCGACACCGACGCAAATGACAAGAACGACTCCACTCCTACCTACTGCTTCATGGCACGCGGTGCCAAGGTAAACACACGCACTACTCGCTATGAAACATCTAGTGACGATGACTCTGAATGTGATTCAAAACCTAGCTACAAAACACTTGCTAAAATTGCAACTGAACAACAGAAAGCTATGGAACATATTCAAAAATTGTTAGACAGAAGCGATGATCTGTTGGGTGCTGAAATGACTCGATCTGAATCCTTAATTGAAGACATAAAAAAACCTTCACGTTAAGTATCAGGAACTTGAAGATCGTCATGATACTCTCTCAACAACTCATGAAAAGCTTTCCTATGATTATCTTCAAAGGAAGTAAGAACTTGAGAAATTGAGGGTGGCTCATGAAGATCTTCAAAAGGAAAACGAGTCACTTCGCGCTGAACAGATCAGTCCCGCTCAGGAAGGATTTGAACCACCATGTCTTAAATGCATTGAGCGTGATAATGCTGCTTCTGTTGCTGAATGTTCCACTGCTACTACTGTTTCAATATCTTCAACTGTTGACGTGGTAACTAACCCCTCTGCTGAGGATACCACTGCTATTGCTGATGAGAATGCTAGGTTGAAGACATTGCTTGAAACAGGGATGTACAAAAGTCTGAAAGGGCATCAGACATTATGTGATGTCCTTAAGAAGCAGATTCTGAACCGAAACCCTAGGAAAGAGGGTGTTGGGTTCGTGAGGAAAATTAATGCAGATGGGTCTTACTGGAAACCTGAGCAGTACCCCAAAACCACATGGGTTGCTGCAAAGGAATCCTCAGCAGATCCATCCAATCTGTCTGGCTTCACTTGTGCTAACCCAATTATCATTGATGAATCCTTTGATGCAAACTATAAACTGTTTAAGAATCAGAATGATGAAGTGTTTGCCAGGTACATTGGTACTAACTGTAGGAATGGACCGCCTATGAAGAAGATCTGGATTCCGAAAACATGTCTGGAAAATCTTCCTGTGAATGTCTTCATGACACCTCACTTGAAGAAGACAAACCTCAGACCAAAGGCTTCATATGGTCCAAATGCTTCATACAAACAGGGGACTCACCTGAGTCGCACTAACGCAAATGTTTTGCAGGGGAACCATACTCAGGCATATGAATATGAGAGTGGTTCGTCGAACCGTCATGTTCATATGACCAAAAATTATTCTGCTTATTCCTATGAGTATTATTGTCCACCTGCTAGACTGTTTGCTAAGGTTTCAAAACCAAAATTCTCAGATGCTGCACTTAGACTTATAGCTTCTAAGCCACCCTTGAAGATGTGGGTGGTTAAGAAAGCTTAACTCTCCTTTGCAGGGAAAGGTCTCCAGCACAAAAACAAAATCTTCTGATGCTATTGCTGGGGACCATAAAAATCTTGTGGGGCGCAAGATAAAATGCCCAAATGGCATCATTATGTACTTCGTTCCTGAATTGCATGCTACTCTCCCCATTAGTCCTAATCTGGATCTAAGTTTTCATAACCCACTGGTTCGTCAAATGTTTATGCTTCACAACACTCTTCGTGAAGCCTATCCCCCTAACTGCACTGTAGGGTACGATACCAACGACTTCAAAGTCTTCAGAATGGATTATTGACAGTGGGTGTACAAATCACATGACTGGCAGAAGAAGCCTTCTTATGGACTCAACTTTACGTCCATCCAACAAGAGCCACATTACATTCGCTGACACTGGTAAAAGTAAGGTATTGGGTCTAGGTAGAGTTGCAATCTCAAAGGATCAACACATGGATAAAGTCATGCTTGTTGAATCCCTTGGCTTCAACTTAATGTCTGTCTCAATGCTTTGCGATTTGAATATGATTGTAATGTTTGACAAATATCGCTGCCTGGTGCTAATGGAATCTGACAAATCTCTAGTGTTTGAAGGGTATAGGAAAGGTGATTTGTATGTGGTAGATTTCTCAGCAGGACCACAACTTGCAGTATGTCTTCTTGCAAAAGCTTCAGAATGCTGGCTTTGGCATCGAAGGCTTGGGCATGCTGGCATGAGGAACCTCCACACCCTTGCGAAGAAAAAGCACGTCATAGGCATCGAGGGCGTCAAGTTTAAGAAAGATCACTTATGCGGTGCTTGTGAAGCAGGAAAGATGACAAGGGCAAAACATCCTTCGAAGACAATCATGACTACTACACAACCCTTCGAACTGCTTCACATGGATCTTTTCGGTCCCACTCACTACTCAACTTTTACTACTTCTGCATGCCTCTATGGCTTCGTAATTGTTGATGATTATTCTAGATATACTTGGGTGCACATAATCCTTTACAAGACTGAAGTGCAGGATGTCTTTAGACGCTTCGCAAATCGAGCTATGAACAATTTTGGCGCCAAGATAAAGCACATCAGAAGTGAAAATGGCACTGAATTCAAAAACACTGGTCTTGATACATATCTGGACACCTTGGGCATCACACATGAATTCTCAGCTCCATACACGCCACAACAGAATGGCATCGTCGAACGCAAGAACAGAACACTCATTGAGATGGCCAGAACAATGCTAGATGAATACAAGACTCCAAGAAAATTCTGGACTGAAGCCATTGATACTGCATGCCATACAATCAATCGTGTTTATCTTCACAAGCTCCTGAACAAGACATCCTATGAACTCCTAACTGGCAAGAAGCCAAATGTCAGTTATTTCAGAGTATTTGGCGCAAAATGCTGGATCAAGGACCCACACCACACCTCAAAGTTTGCACCAAAAGCACATGAAGGCTTCATGCTTGGATATGGAAAGGATTCGCACTCCTACAGAGTCTTCAATCTCTTCCACTACAAAGTGATTGAAACAGTGGATGTGCGATTTGGTGAAACCAATGGATCACAAAGAGAGCAATTGCCAAATGTGCTAGATGAAGTTCCAGCAAATGAATCAATCAAGCTTATGGGAACTGGAGAAATTGTACCTTCTGAAGCTCAACCTGAAGAAGAACTTATCATCTCAGCACCTGATCCACATGAAGACAATGCTCAGCCTGAAGATATACCTTCAAATGACCACATAGATCAGCAAGAGCAAAGTCCTCGCCCCACACACTCTCGTGTTGCAAATGAAGTACAAATTAACAAAATACTGGACAGCATCAATGCACCTGGTCCACTCACTCGTTCAAGGGCAACTCAGCTAACAAACTTCTGTGGGCATTTCGCATTCGTCTCAATATCAGAACCCAAGAAAGTTGAAGAAGCCTTCATGGAACCTGAATGGATTCAAGCTATGCAAGAAGAGCTTCAACAGTTTGAGCTGAATAATGTATGGGAACTGGTTAAGCGTCCTGATCCACGGAAGCACAACATAATAGGCACCAAATGGATATACCGCAACAAGCAAGATGAGCATGGTCAAGTTGTCAGAAACAAAGCTCGTCTAGTTGCTCAAGGATATACTCAAGTGGAGGGCATTGACTTCGATGAAACATTTGCTCCTGTGGCTAGGCTTGAAGCCATACGCATACTGCTGGCCTATGCAAATCATCATAACATACTTCTATATCAAATGGATGTGAAAAGTGCCTTTCTCAATGGCAAGGTTGAAGAAGAAGTGTATGTTGCACAACCACCTGGCTTTGAAAATCCAAAACATCCTGATATGGTATACAAGCTCAACAAGGCACTGTATGGCCTCAAACAAGCCCCCAGGGCCTGGTATGATACACTCAAGTACTTTCTGAAGAGCAAAGGCTTCATACCTGGTTCCCTGGATCCCACTCTTTTCACGAAGACATATGATGGTGAACTGTTTGTGTGCCAAATATATGTGGATGACATTATCTTCGGCTGCACCAATCAGAAGTATAGTGAAGAGTTTGGATATATGATGCAAGAGCAATATCAGATGTCCATGATGGGGGAGCTGAAGTTCTTCCTCGGTCTTCAAATACGGCAACAACGCAACGGCATCTTCATATCTCAAGAGAAATATCTTAAAGAGTGCCTGAAGAAGTTCGGTATGCAAGGCTGCAAAGGCTTCACAACACCAATGCCAGCCAAGCATCATCTGGGTCCCGACGACAATGGTAAAGAGTTCGATCAAAAGGTATACCGCTCCATGATTGGGTCTTTACTTTATTTATGTGCATCTAGGCCAGATATCATGCTTAGTGTTTGCATGTGTGCTCGATTTCAAGCGACACCAAAGGAGTCGCATCACTTAGCTGTGAAGCGAATTCTTCGATATTTGGCTCACACCCCAACTCTAGGATTATGGTATCCAAAGGGCTCAGAGTTTGATTTGGTTGGATTTTCGGATGCTGATTATGCTGGTGACAAAGTTGATCGCAAGTCTACATCAGGCACATGTCACTTTCTGGGACGATCACTTGTATGTTGGTCTTCAAAAAAGCAGAACTGTGTATCACTCTCCACTGCTGAATCTGAATACATTGCTGCTGGATCTTGCTGCGCTCAGCTTCTGTGGATGAAGCAAACACTCAAGGATTATGGCATTCATCTGAAGCAAGTGCCACTTTACTGCGACAACGAAAGCGCCATCAAGATTGCCAACAACCCAGTTCAGCACTCGAAGACAAAGCACATTGAAATTCGTCATCACTTTCTCAGAGATCATGTTGTGAAGGAAGACATTGATATCATACACGTCAACATTGAAGAGCAATTGGCAGATATCTTCACCAAGCCCTTGGATGAGAAGAGATTTTGCAAGTTAAGGTGTGAGCTAAATATCTTGGAATCCTCAAATGTCCTGTGATCAGGCACACATCCTAACACTTATGCATATTGATGACTTCGATGTGCAACACACGAAGTAGCGTATATCTTTAATCAATGAAGACATACATTCTAAGTGTGAATACATTAATGTGGAATTTGACTTCGGAGCGCCATGATAATTGTGCGCCATGTCTGGGTTTAATACTTCCTATACGGTGGGTAACGCCACCACCAAACGTTCCATCTTGATGTGTTTCTCTCATGGCGTTACCTCTCAATGTCTTCACAATTGGTTTGGCTTCATTCTCTGTATGTCTTCATGATTATCTTCACTGCGTTGATTATATGGATATATATGTACTGATGTTCTGTCCTCTACAGCATTCACTTATAGCTATGTCTTCTTGGTTGATTCTTTTTAAACTAAGTGAATGTGATCGGACCCTAACCTCTCTATGCTTTCTATCTCAAACTCTATCTCTCCAAGTCATATGCATTCTGTTGAAACTGTCGAATGTCTTCACTGTGTCCTTGTCAACTGAAGACATAGTGACAACCATAAAAGTTCAGTTTTAATGCTCATTCCTCCACATAAGATCCGGAGAAGCAGGAACGACTGCCCGACAATTTAGGCGTGCGTGGGACGTGGAACAAATCCCAATCATCCTCTAACTGGCCACGCGTGCCTCAAATGCGAACCGCCAGGGGTACCTGCGTAATAGCGCAGTGCCGCCTCTATCCCTATAAATATACGATTCACTGCGGTCATTATCTCCTTCCACCCTCGCACGAACCCTAGCGCCACCGCTAGCACTCGACGACGCCGGCGACGAAGCGCTTCACTGCCGCAACCTCTCCGACGCTGTTTTCACGCCGACAGCGGACATCACTCTCTCCGCCGTCGCCGTAGGTGTCTTCCGTCGCCAAGTTAGGGCACGGAGGATCGAACTGCTCGGCCTCAACTCTCACTTCGTCTAGCAGTTCCAAGTGTGGTAAATAAAACCTCTTTTTACAGCTTCTTTTGATCCTACAGTTCAGTCACTTTCTGCCATAAGAAGTTTCTCTTCACACCAGTTAAATCTCTCGCTGCATCTCATAACATGCCTAGTATATTCACTTGTGCTTCATAAAGTAGTTAGATTCCTCACTTGTACTGATCTATGGGTTCGTACAAATCTGGAACCAACTTCTTATCTATAAGTGAATGTCTTCGCATAATGAGGTCAATGTCTTCTAAACCGATTTATCTTCAATATCTTCTGAGAATGCATATGACCTCTTCCCCTTCCCTCGCACCTTAATGCTGTCACAGGTACATGTCCGTGGGAGAATCCTTTGGTTCTCATAGTCTGCATTCATTTGCAGAGTACTTGCAGCATCACATCAACTCGCCTGAAGCCAGTTCTTGCAAAAGGAAGCCTTTGAAGCCTTTGAACATCTTGAAGCCTTCCAAGTTATTCATGGCTTCAGAAACAGCAGCAAGGAAGGGAGGCAGACAGCGACGTGGTGAAACGTCCAAAGATCTGCCTGATGAATTGGCAGAAATGTACAAAACTGATCCTGAAGAAAGCTATGGTCAGCGCAAGACACGAATCCAATGGATTCGAAGATATTGGGCAGAGCAATGGTTCCACTACCGCTTCGTCACTCAGGAATATGCGGAGAAGTGCGCCATCAAGAGACCTTGGGGAGATGTATTATACAAAAATCTCGTACCCAGGTCCAGAGACGAAGCCATTGCTCAAGGCTTCTATCCATGCATGGTGAGAGGACCACAGCCAGCTGAGGCACATCCGTCATCACTTCTCTGGTGTCGCGATGATAATCTCTTCAAGCGCAACTTTCAGTTTGCACAACAGTCAGCAAAGATAAACAAGAAGAAATTTGGGCTTGACTTCAACCCTGGTCCCTCCTCACCAAGGGCAGATGGCACACGCAACGCCGATCCCAATATCATCGGGCCGTATACCAATCTTGCAGGCCTCATCACTCGCATCCTAGTCCAAGGGACTGCTGTGAATGACCCTCCAGCAGATACTGAGTCAGATGACGCCCCTGCTGCTCCGAAGCCAAAGCAGAAGAAGCCAAAAGCTCCAAAAGCTTCAAAGCCAGCCGTTTCTCCCAAGATCGCAAGAGTGAAGCCTTTAGCAACTGCACCTCCTGAAGCCAGTGTGCAGTCAGAAGACTTATCACGAGTGTCCAAGCCCCAAGAAGCCAAGAAGCCTCAGCCACACACAGGCAAAGAGCTCACAGCTGCTGACATTCTGCGCTGCGAAGCCATTGATCTCTCAAGCGATGAAGATCTTGGAGATGATGCTCTTGAGCAGCTCATCAAGAGCAAGGAGGAGGCTGAAATCTTCAACAATCTGCCTCTGTTTGATGTCGCCATCATCCACAACTTCATCGATGAATGGTTTGACACACCAGACATAAGCTTCAATGATCTGCAGCTACCCATAGGCCTCAGCGTTGCCTTTCAAGGTGCAATTGCTTCAGAACTTGCAATAGCCCAGCGCATTGTAGAACTGAAGCAGAAAATTGATTATGAAAAAGCTCAGTTCAAGAAGCACGTGGCCAAGCTCAGTGTGCAAGAAGTGAAAAACTTCAAAACCATGTTGCATGAGCTGAAAGAGAGCTTCCTGAAGACGCGTGCTGAAGCTCAAGGCTCGCGAGAACGCATGAAGACTTTGGCTGATCACTGCGTGCAGGCCTACAATGAGGCAGAAAAGCGCAAGGCGCTTGGACGTCCCGGCATTGACCCCAGGATGGCCGCGAAGAAGAAAAAGAAGGCGGCTGTGACCGAACCTGAAGCGCCAAGGTCAGAACCTGATGCTCCGATTGTCTTCCACGCTGCAACGACTGGCTCGAAGCCAAAGAGTCGATCAACCGCCTCACAGCACAAGAAGACACGGACCGCAGAGGCTAAAGCTAAGAAGAGAAAACATTCTGAAGCCTCTCCTTCTGAACCCATCATCAAGAAGCGCAAGACAAAGAAATCTCGGGCTGCTCCCACAGAGCCCCTGATAGTTGAACCACTCTGCGTCCGCTATCCTGACACAGATCGTCAGTTGACAGTGCATGAGCCTGCTTACATAGAGGCTCCGCACGCTGAAGACATTCCAGCAGCCAACCCCAATGCTGCTGAAGACATTGATCCCCAAGACAATGTGCAAGGTGATGCAGCCCTTCCTCAGCTTGAGGCAAGCGAACAGATCAGTATTGGTCGTCCATTGACGCCAATCACACAAAATGCGTCGTGGGCAGATAGCCCACAGGAGGAAGATGAGCCCCATCCCACTGCAACTCCACCAGCGCCTACACTCCATAGGCTTCGCAAAGGGCCAAGGGCTCAGGCTGCTGAAGACATTCCGGCTGCATCAGCCGAAGAGCAAGCAGAAATACCACAAGCTCCAACTTCCCCGCACCAACAAGAAGCAGTTCTCAAGGAGAACGTGCCTGAAGCTGAAAATGTTGAGGCTGCCACAAACAACGCCGAAGCAAATGTGGAACCCTCCCCAACAATAGCTTCAGAAGACACCGAAGCTACTGCTCCTGAACATCCTGGCGAATTCTTTGAAGAAGGGTGCCAACTCCATGCTGAAGCAATTGAGAGCATATTTCAGCGTCCTGAGCCAGATATGAGTCAGATGCTCTCAATGATGAAGCCATTTCCTCCAAATGCACCCTATCCAATTAGGTTCTTCGTTGAAGACTTAGAGTACCTGCCCAGAACAATATATCACATCATAAGGCGGACTCTCTGGCCAGTCAAGGGACACTCTCGATATGCAACGATTGATGGTGCAATGAAGACTCTCATCTTCTGCATTCTTCATGGCAAATGCTTCAATGCACAGGATCTCTTCATCCGTCAATTTGCAGCATCTGCTTCAGAACTGTTTGGATTAAAGTTTTATGCTCCTTGGGTTATGAGGCTGATCAAGCTTCACTCTGCAATCTCCTATCAACCCTCAGCCCGCAATCATAGGATATTTTTGCCAGATATGGACACATCTGCTGAAGCAATATATCCAGAGCCGGCCAAGCAACCACTAAGTCTTCAGAATGCAGAACACCAGAGCTTCACTCAAAATATTGAAGGTGTTGAAGCTCTCTCCCGAGTGTATCCAATGGCTGGCACCACACGTGCCCCTGCATCAACTGAAGCCACCAACAGCACAGCTGCAAAGAGACCCAAGAAGCGCGCTCGTGCACTCACTAACAGAGAGCTTCTTGTGGCTCTTCACCAAAAGCAAGATAGGCATCACGACTGGCTCAAGAGGCAGATGAGAAGCATCATGCAAGACGTCAATCGCATCAGAAATATGGCAACCAAGAATGCATTTGTCACACACGAGACCTGTCGCCGCACTTGGAAAGGCCTCACCATGATGTGCCCTAAAGCTGAACTGCATGAGGATGGCTTCACAGAGCACTTCAATTTTGACTCCACGCCTCCAAGAAGAGCGGTGATGCGCAGCACACCATCACTTGAAGAGTCAGAGTTCTCTTCTTCTGCTGCCACCGTGTCTGCCCGGATTATTGAAGAAGAAGACGACGCGACATCATCTCCACCTGCTTCAACGCGTGTCGAATCTGCACCAAGCTCGTCTACACCGCCGCCAAACAACTCCACCGACCCTGCTGCGCCTGGGAACGCGTAGAAACCTCTATGTCTTCAAACCTTTTTGGTCATCACTGACAAAAGGGGGAGAAGCATATGATGGTAATAGTCTTCAAGCGGGTCACTATGGGCGGGTGCCTTCATATTTTGCTACATTTTGCTTCGTGCTTACAACTCCCGTTTTTGCTACATTTGCTTCTTTGAGTTGTAACACTTAGCCTTGATGGCCGTCTGCTACCTGCTTGTCACTCCGTTATGCGAAGATAAATTCCGCATGTGCGACGATAAATTCCGCACTCATCTCTTACTGCAGATGTCCATCTTCCATTATGCATGTCATTATCTTCATATACATAGTGGATTGTCATCATAAGTTGAAGTGGATCTCCACAAGTACAACCTGCCATGTGCATTTGCATTCAAAAGGCAAATTACTTATATGCACATCTTCAGGGGGAGCCCTTGCAACTTATGAAGACAAATTCCTTTACTATTTCACAAATTATGTTCCCCGTTGAAAACTTCAACTAGTTTGTCATCAATCACCAAAAAGGGGGAGATTGTAAGTGCATCTAGTGCCACCCCTAGTTGGTTTTGGAGTATTGACGACAAACCTAGTTGAGGGACTAACGTGTTTGTGAGAATTGCAGGAAAACACAGGTAGAAGTCTCTCATTGATTCGGTTTTATTACCAGAGATGACCCCTAAAAATGTACGAAGACATTGAAGACAATGGTGGTTTATGAAGATATTCATATTGAAGACAATGACATGAGAAGACTCCCTATGAAGCCTTTGGAACTCGAAGACCTAGATCCTTCGTAGTTTTATTTCATTCATGTTGTGTCATAGGAACCACCGTACTGTTAAGTGGGGTCGAAGAGAACCAGTCCAGAATGACTGAAGTGATGCCTAATTCAAATCCTATGTCTTCGAGCGAAGACTATGAGAGCAAATCTTGTCCAGAGTCAGACAAGTCAGCTTTACTTGTAGCCCAAGTAAAGTTGCCGTGTGAGTTGAAATCGACCGTTGGACACGTGTCAGTTCCTTAGTGACCCAGGGTCATTTCGGACAAATCAGGTCGGGTTGCCAAGTGGCTATAAATAGCCCACCCCCTACAACCATAAACGGTTGGCTGCTCAGATTGAGAGTACGGCTTTTGTCGTTTGAGAGCAACCCACCTCGAAGCCTTTGAGAGAAAAATTCCTAGTGAGGAGAAAATCCCTAACCACCCAGAGCCAGAGTAATTGGGCATCACTTAAGTCTTCGTGTCTGTGTGATTTGAAGACTTATTACACTTGAGGACTGTGCATCCTCCAGACGGTTAGGCGTCGCGTTCAGAGCATCCAAGAGAAATTGTGGATTGCCAGTGAACGAAGTCTGTGAAGGTTTGGGAGTCTACCTTGAAGACTTACCAGAGTGATTGGGCGAGGTCTGTGTGACCTTAGCTCAAGGAGAAAACGGTGAGGACTGGGTGTCTTGGACTAAGTGTCCTTGACTGGGTGTCCGGGACTGTGTGTCCTTTGGTTTAAATACCTAGCCGCTCCAACCAGACGTACAGTTGTCACAGCAACTGGAACTGGTCCAACAAATCATTGTCTTCAACGTGTCACTGGTTTCATCTTCACTTCCCTTCACTTACAGTTATTCATTGTGAAGCCATTGCATGCTTGCTTTATCTTTTGTCTTCACAACATGAATGTATGATCTGTTCGGCTTCATAACTTCTTCCTACCTGATCCTTATTACACTGAAGCTGTTTGTCATTGCGCTTTCACTCTATTGAATACATGACCATGGCTGGCCTAGTGTAATCTAACTTCCGCTGCATAGTAATAGGCATAATCTTCACTGTTTGTCTTCATAACTCTCACGTTTTGAAGACTTTCATAAAAATCGCCTATTCACCCCCCTCTAGTCGATATAACGCACTTTCAGTTTGGGTTTGGGTTTTCCTCACTTGATGATTTTTGCTCAAAGTCCTTGGAGGATGGGATGCTCTCAATGACAAGTGTCAGTTTCTCGCAGAGCAGCCAACCAGCTAGTAGTTGTAAGGTGCGGCTATTTATAGCCTAGGGAGCAGCCCGACATGATAAGACATAAATTCCCTTCAATGATATGACCATTAGGTGGGTAGATATTTTGGGACAGCTGGCGCGTAGCTCAGCAACGGTCAGAAATTTGGCTATCAAATTCCTCGGGGCTATCATGTTCCTCACTTGTAGGCAATCCGCACTGGCGAATTCCTAACTCCTCAGTCAAAAAAAATTCCTCAGAGACCAGAAGAACTTCGTCTCTGTCACTGAAAAAATTGACTGAACTGCATGAGATTTCCAATGGCTTCACTCGAAAGGATTGCTAGGTGTAGGATTTTGAGATGAGAATCACTTGGAAACTTTTCCTTGGTTTTACCTTGACCCCCTTTAACAGTACGGTGTTTCCTAGGACTCAAGAAAGAGAAAACGAAACTACGAAAATAAAAGTCTTCACGCTTCATATTCCTCGCATGAATATCAAGTCTTCACGGTCACACCAATTTCTTCACTTTCAAAGTCTTGAAGAAAACCAAAGTCTTCAGCTGAAGACATTCATTTTGAGGGGATGACTTTCATCGTAAATATCAAACTCCTCATAGATTTATAGACCTGTGTACACTCACAAACGCATTAGTCCCTTAACCTATAAGTCTTCAATACACCAAAATCACTAAGGGGCACTAGGTGCACTTATAGTAAGATATATTTATGTTTCCGATCTGAGATTTACAACTTATTGTGAGATCCTTATTTGTAGTAATTAATTTGCAAAACTTTACTGTTTCAAATTTGTTGTCTATATATGTTGCAGTTTTTTTGTAGAGTTATATGTTGTGTTACATGTTGTTTCACCCACATAGCATGCATGTTATGTGTATGTATATAACTTGCATGTTGTGTGGAGGGGCTTGGAATCTTTTATATGCATTTGCTGATGGAATGACTATATTTGCACACATCTCTGATGTCAGGTCTTGACATGTAGTCTCTGACCCAAATGGCCCTGAGGCACAAGGTTAGCTCTTGAAGGATGAGCTAGAGCCAAATAGCGAGTCAGCATCGGGCCTTGAGGTCAGGCCTAAAGGCTCTGGGCAGATGTACCTGGATGCTTCGGATCCAACCCAAAAGTAGCAATAAGAGGAGCCAAAAGCTCCGGCTGGGTCATCACCCCGCTGCCAGAGCACCAACTAGGAACTGGGTACCTCAGAGACTTCGACCCCTTTCCTGGATACTCCAGTACACGCTCAAGAGCAACGAGAGACTGACCCGGAGACTTCGGCTCCAGCCCAAGAAGGCCCAGAGGAAATTGCGGTCTCCGATTGAAAACAACTCCTTTTCTGGCACTGCAGATGCATGAATGGAGATTTTGACCAACTCGAAGTTGCACTTTTACAACTTTTGGCTTGGGAATTCGTCGAGCTATTTGGCTTTGGGGTTCAGTTTAGGAAATGGGGTGTCTTGATCATGACTTGAGCTTGTCCTTTGCCTCCCAACTATACCCTTTTAATAGTGCATGAGCACTACTAGTCAAGAACAAAAAGGAAGGTAAACTAGCTATCCATCACAAAGTTCTTCAAGATATGGTAAAATGTCAATTTTTTCTCTCCATCATGCCTTTCATAAACCCGAAATATCTAACATGACGTTAATCAAATATGCTAGAATATGAATTTTTTCGTTTCACAATTCCGTTTGACCAATTAAGGCAAATGTTGAGACATTCTCTCACGAGTAATACCATGTCCTCACATAATGAGTTGAATTCATTTGATAAGTACTCTCCACTACGATCTGAATGAACTCGTTTGATTTGATTTTCAAGCTAATTTTTATTTTTGTATATTGCAAAGTAGTGTAGAGCCTTATCTTTAGTTTTGAACAGATACAAGTAGCAAAATCTAGTGAAATCATCTATCAACGCCATTAAGTATATTTTTTTCACCTTTGTGAACACAATATTGATTTTACATAGATCAGAATATATAAGGCCCTTCGCAGTGCTTCATGGTGTGCATGTGTTAAGCATGCCACATAAGCAAAAAATTAACATGGTAAAGCAATTAAGGAGGATAGAGAGCACTTCGATAACCGAGAAGAAACAATGCTAAGTGCGTAAATCTGTACAAAACACTTAAATAAAGGAAGTTCACCAATGCATGAGAGAATTTAGTTTTTTTGTGAGGTTGGAGAGAATTTAGTTGTTAAATAATTAAACAAAGAAAGCTTAGGTACAACAAGTTAAGCATATACATATTGCGGACTTTAGTTGTTAAACACTTCAATGAGTTTAGCATCTCATCTAAGCACTTGTGCATTAGAAGAGACCTAAGCTTCAAGGGTGTCAAATTCATCTTACCCGTAGATAATAGACCTGTGCGGCGCAAGGTTGCATATATATCACACAACCTTGACATTTAGAGCGCCTTTCCAAAGTAAAACTCAAGATTAAACGTATTTTAGCAAAGTCAGGTTGACAACTAAAATTACTTTTGTAAAAATAAAAATAAAAATATTTTTGGAAAAAATACTCTCTTCATTTATTTTTGGAAAAAATACTCTCTTCATAAAGAAGCGTATGAATGAAAAGGTGATTGCGCTTAGTCCTGGCCATGGGCAGCCCGACCCAAAAAAGCCCGACCCGGCCCGGCCTGACGCTGCGCCCGGGCTAGGCCTGGGTCGGTTTTGAGCCGAAGGTCAGGCCGGGCCTGGGCCCGCTGTTTTTGCGCTTTACTGGAAAGGCCAGGCGGACTTTTGTAGTGGCGGGTCAGGCTTGGGTCTGAAAAGTAGACCCGACAACTGGGCCAGGCCAGGCTCGGGCCTGAGTTTTCTACCTCGGGCTTGGTCAGGCCCGGCCCGGCGGATGGCCAGGTATAATTTGCGGAAACACCAAGCAGTCCCGGCCCGAGAGAGAAAGAGAGTCCTGGTGGTCGCGGTCGCGGGCACGGACGCGGGAGCAACGGCCGCTTTCCTCGTGCCCTTGCTTCCTTCCTAACCTAACCAAGCAACCAGCCCTAACCGATTGCCGTCTCCATCCGCGTTCATCCACCCAGGGCATCCTTTGCCGCTAAGCAAGCCACACCTCGGGTTCGAGGCGGCGAGGGTTTGCGCGACGAGGATGACTGTAATGCTCTGGCCCCGGTGATCTCTGCCGTTTCAGATTGGGGAACTCGATTTCGATTTCGACCCCAGTGCTGGATTCGTCGATGGTGGGGGTGCTGTCGAATCGGGTGGGCCGGGAGGCCCTCGCCGCCGGGGATCACATCTACTCGTGGAGAACCGCCTACATCTACGCCCACCACGGTCGGTAATCCCCTCATTCTTCTCCCCCCAACCAATCTCCCCTAACTATATCTGTCAATTGGTTCGTTGGTTGGCCGAGGATTAATTAAGCACCCCGCCACCATTAATCTCACGCCTGGTCCTCCGGGGTCACCTTGAAGACGCCCTGCAACAATAGATGTTAGGTTTGCCGGCTACAGATTGCGACGGGGGTCTGGGCTGCCCCCCTGTTGAGGAAATATTTCCGTCAAATGACGGTCACCTTGAAGACGCCCTGCAACAATAGATGTCCTCATCTCTGAATCAGACTATTTGGCGGCCTCCGTCTGCAATGCCTTTTACCTAAATGGGGACTTACGTTTGCCGGCTACAGATTGCGACCGGTGGCTGGGCTGGCCCCCGTTGAGGAAGATTTTCCTCAGTGATGAGGAGGGTTGTTCCCAATAACCATGATTTTGCAAGTGTTGCCCTTCAGCGAAGGATCGGCTCATTCTCGCTTTGCCGAGTGCGTCTGGGTTCATCAACTGTGGATGCCTATGCTTCAGCGCAGCATGATTGGCCACCTTTCCAGCGGCACCAGCACCAGCACCACTGGAGGCGGGCGCGGATGTGAATTCAGAAGGGGAGCACTTGAGTTTTCGACACCATGGTAATCATACTCTGGGATCTCCTCTGCTATGTGGGATGTGGCATCAAGGATCCCAGTGAAGTGAGCACTCAGCTCAGGCTGGCGCGAAGGGGTTGGCAAGTTTTATGTGACTCAGATACAGCAGAAGTTGTGCGCATGGTTGTTCAATCTGGTTAAGAATCGACTGCAAGCTTTGGCCATCCTGTACATTTGTAATTTGGCTTTCGACCGCTTTCTATGTAATACAAAGGCCTGCAAAGCTTTTGCCATTTGTTAGACTAGTGGGCTTTGAATAGCATCTTATAGATTAATATCTTCCTTCTCAAGCCGCATTTCGCTCACGCAAGTGCTGCCTATGCTTCCTAGTTTTCGCCATGCATACGCTCCTTACTGCAATACTTGTTCGTGATGTCCTCTTGACTTGTTTACTTGTACACATGTGCTAATATGTTGTCATGTATAATACAGTAGTACTGACTAGTTTGATATTCCATTTTTCAGGGATATATGCTGGAGATGGAATGGTCATCCATTTTACGAGAGCGGTTGGACATGAAATTGGGACAGGAACATTCTTAGACAAGTTTCTGTTCAGCTCATCGCCGACTACGGCGGATGGCCCTCCTTGCGAGAAATGTGGGCACCTCATCAAGCCTCAGGGCGTCATAATGTCCTGTCTCGATTGCTTCCTGGACGGGGGCAGTCTCTACCTCTTCGACTATGCTGTGTCGCCCCCTTTCTTCCTCGCCAAAGCGCGTGGAGGAACGTGCACTATGGCACTCTCTGACGCTGCTCAGCTTGTTGTCCACCGTGCCAAACACCTCCTCAACAATGGCTTTGGCATGTATAGCCTGTTTAAGAACAACTGTGAGGACTTCGCGATATACTGCAAGACAGAGCTGCTCGTCGAGACTGCTTACAGCGTTGGGCGCAGTGGGCAGCTGGCGTCCCTGACGGCTGCGTTCAGTGCGGTGGCTTCTTCGCCGCTGCGTTTCCTGACAACTAGTGCTAGTGGTCTGGCAATTGTGACAAGCGGCATGTACTGCGTGGGGCGATATGTGTCAGACATGGGTGTTCGCCGTGATGTGATCAAGGTGCCTGTGGAAAGGCTTGTAGAGCACTGGGTGAACAATGTCACTCCTGCTCTTCCTCAAGGGGCCACCCAGGCGGAGACTGCAACACCAGGAGGCTTGCCTGAGCTACCAGAGGAAGGGGAGCTTGCTAAAACGGCAACACCAGGAGGCTCGCTGGAGCTACCAGGAGAAAGCGAGCTTGCTAAAACGGCAACACTAGGAGGCTCGCGGGAGCTACCAGGGGAAGGCGAGCTTGCTAAAATGGCAACACCAGGAGGCTCGCCGGAGCTACCAAGGGAAAGCGAGCTTGCTAAAACGGCAACACCAGGAGGCTCGCTGGAGCTACCAGGCAAAGGGGGACTTGCTAAAAAGTAAAGTGTTATTTAGCTGCGGTATTGTCGTTCGTCGATTTGGCTTTGTGAGGATTGCTGCTCAATTCCCTTATCTGTGTGTTCCACGCAATTCTTCATGCAAATTAATCTACCTCTGAAAGAGGTTGGTCGATCTGGGTGTGACGATTTGCTGCTTAATCCACTTATTAAGCTTGTTGCCCGAACTTGTTCATGTAAATTAATTTACCTCTGAAAGAAGTAGCAATGCGTCCACTTCGCTTGTATGTAATGTTATGATGTAAGGTGCAAACTTCTAGCCAAGATTTGTCTTGGCACAAATTTGAATCAAACCATGTGATGTCATATATTTCTTGGTTCCATCATAATATCCATTGTTTTGTGTGCTCTTCCCCTTCCACAAGTATCCACTGGAGTTTCTGGTGCTTCCTGAAGCCTTTTCCTCGCAATAATGTCTAGTATCACCTCTGTTCCGAATCGTAAGATGTTTTAGATATTTTAATATGGACTACATACGTGCTGAAATGAATGAACAAGCACACCAAACACGTTTTTCAAACAAAAAAACACAAACACATTTATATACATGTGATTCAGAAAAAGTTTTGAACATCTCATAATTCGGAATGGAAGGAGTAACTCTTATGTTCTATCATCGTACTATTCATGAATTCCTTCCCCAACTTGTCGAATAAGCTAGCATGTCCTTTCTCAGTTGCAGTTTTATAATGCTACATATATTGATCATTATGTTATTTACAGCATTTTCTAAAATGTCACACAGGAATGTTATGGAGAGGATTCTCCTTGCTGCAGTCTACACCGTACTAATTGTGGCTACTTTTTATCCTCGGTAATAACTCCAGAACTTCCATAAGTTTCTCCAATATTCGATCGACAAAATTAGGATAGAGTTATAAACTGATCTATCCATATTCAACTGTGTGTGTTTCTTTTTTCAGTTTTTTTCTCACACGTATATTCCTAGGATAACTTCCTTTGGATCAGTCTCTATCATCCATGAAGGCCTGCCAATCCAAGTGATATAACTATGTCAGCTAACATTAACATTACGAGTTAACCACTTATATTGTGAAATCGGGTAGAGGAAATCACTTGTTCATCACGAAATTTGTTGTTCCTTGGGACGCACGCTCAAGAAGCAGCTTCCTTGATTCAATTGCTATTCCCTCTGGCTGCATTACAAATAATTGAGATGATCTTAGAAAGTACCCCCTCCGTAAAGAAATATAAGGCCTCATTCGGTTTGAAGGATTTTTGTAGGAAAAACATAGGAACAAGGATTCCGGAGGAAATTTTCCTATATATGCATTCGGTTTGTAGGAAATGCGTACAGGAATTTCATAGGAATACTACTCATTTCCTGTGTTTTTGGAGGAAACTACACATCCACTCAAAGCTCATTTTGCGCGTAAGAACGAGGCAAGTCAAATCCTTAGGATGGCAAGTGCCATCCTATCAAATTCCTATACTACTCCTAATTCCTACGTTTTGATTACTACTTTAGTGATCTAAACACTCTTATATTTCTCTACAGAGGGAGTATGAATTAAATTCTCTTATTTTTTGTGAGGCGCGAAGGAATTTGTTGCAACTATTCCATTAGTTTTCCTTCTATCGGAGCACTACTCACCTCTTCCGGAAACCAAACACCTGGTTGCGTGCTTCCCTCCAGAACTGCTTGAACAAATGCAGCCGTTGAATGGCCCACCGATCTGCAAGTCCAACATAAGATGCTTAGATGAGATGTAGATAGATTGACCAGAATAATATTGGGTACTTCCGAACTGAAAAGTAACACCAGGACTTGTAAAATGAGCCATACAGTAAATATTGCTTAAATCTCGAGTATAAATTCCTAGGATTTGAGTTGTAAGTTCTGAGTATAACTTTTTCTGACAGTTGTGTTGTAACAGGTATTGCATAAAATTCTGCATCGATCATTTCAAGTATTAAGAACAGATAAAGAAATCTCATTAGGTAGATAATCTCTGAGTTTAAATAGGCATGATTATAGAATTGTTTCCACCTAAAGCAGTTTTGAAACCAATGGAAACTCTTGAATGCCGACTATAATTTCCTGGGACTCTGCTTTATTTGGAGGAAATTAATGTTAGGCTCAACACAGTCGATGGGAAAATAATCTGATAGGCGGAAATAACTAATGGTAAATATCAATTAGGTAACGGATTTTGAGCATGCTCAATTGCTCATCCAGAAATGTGCACTTACACAGATAGTTTTCTATGAGAAAATAATCCAATAGTATTTCGGCCATTCGAACACTCCAAGTCTACCTGCACAAACAAAATAAGTTTGATCCAACAATAGTCATCAGTAGTTTCGCGTACTGCTCTGGACACAGCTTCAGTGGAATTAGTATGCTCTTACTACAGACACTACGTGAGTACTAGTATGCTCTTACTGTAGACACAACTTGAGTACGAGTAGTATGCTCTTACTGTAGACACTACTTGAATAACATTACAATGACTTGAATATAATGCTGAAATAGAGATAAAGGAAATACTTACTCTCATGGACACACGCTCTCCTACAATGCCATCAATGGCTCGAACAAGGGGATCAATTTCTTTAACCAACTTTCCAACCTTATCTTTATCCCTTAACAACTCCTAAAAAGGATCAAGTTGAAGTCAAGTATATATACTGCAAATTGGTACCAGCTCAACTACATCCTTAATATTGATACTTTTTTTCATCCCATTGACACAGATCGTATTGGTTAATTGCTTAAATTGCAGGAAAATACATGCTACTGTATGTTTGCAACTTCCAATATCTTCAATTGGTATCACTAGAATAGCAATGTGAGCTTGAATGGAGGAACTTCATAAAGAGATAACTGAGAACTGGGAAGAATACATACAACAGGTAAAAATTTAGCGAAAGCCTCCATTCCCCAATTCCAGAAGAAAGGAGCAGTACCAAATCGAGCACTGACAGTTGGGACACCTAAAAATTTATGAGCACTCTTCACTTCAGGCAAATTCCTGAAATAGACGACAATGCATTTGCGGTATGTCAAAAGGCAAGCTATGCTAAATAATGGTAGTGCATTTTTTTTACCACACTGGCTTCTGGTTTGTCAATTATAAGATAATGCCCAAAGTACTTACAGTAAGTAAACATCTCTCTTTCTGACCCCTTTTCCGAAATCAATGTTGAGAACTCCACTGTAGGGCTTCAATTTGATTTCTTCTCCTAAATAGGTAATTAGAATGAATTCATCATCTTTTCCTCCTCACTGAGGAAGACCATAGGTGATTATTAACGAAAATTTCAAAAATACCTTTGTTATATGCAATTACATCCTCCCCAAGAAGCAGAAAACTTGTCGCCAATATTGTTGGGCCAGCACCACCAGAGCCTGCAGTATAATAGAAGAATCTAAAAAGGATTTAGCAATGTGGCCATAAATATGAGCCCGTAGGAATACTAGTAAGTAGTAAGATCTGACATGAATAGATGCATCGAGAGTCAAATCAAACCACCCCTTCTGTCCTTAATGTCTAATTTGATTTTTTTTCCTTTTCCAGAAAATATAGAACTCCCCTAACCTTAGTCTTTCAGGCTCTCCATCTTCACTTCTTGCAGCACTCACAAGCTCAGCAGCCATCACTGTTAGAAAACAATACAGCACACGAATAAGCACTAAACGTTTAAGACGTGGCACCCTTCCCGTTCTCGATATCTGCAGCTATTCCTTAATGAAGCAACGCGGTCCGTGTAAAAACCACACACACTTCTTGCAGTACTTTGTTCCTTGGTTCCATGAGGACATGGTAGTTAAGTAACACTGCAATTTATATTAACATAGTTTCCAACAGCTTCAAGTGTACGTATCTTTCGACTTTGATATATGAATACATGACACAAATCAATTTGGTGAATCCACTCACAGGTACCGTGTTCCACCTTTTTACAGCACTAGCTTTGATTCATGCGATTTCTTTCCATTTGGGTACTGTTTAAAGAAACATTGCACCGAGCATTATTTTAGAATAGCATGTCATTGTCTTTAGTCACTAGTATCAAGTTACACAGTGGAGCAACAGCAAACATGGACATTCGTGGCAACGAACGGAAACAAGTCAAAGAGCATATAGCAATTACTGGAGATGTGGATGAAAAAAAATAGCAAGCCAAATTGATGGTGTTGTATGCCATGAATTTGAAGTAATACCATTGCTCACTCCAGGATATATGCCGGCGGTTGTAATAGCTGGAACACCTTGAGCTTTTGCTTCTTCATGAAAAGCTTTGGCTCTCCATGAATAGTCCATATCATCACAAACATCGATATATGCTGTCTGTTCACAAAAGCTTAAGTGAGCCAACAGCCATTTCAGTTATTATTAAGTAAAATATCACCAAGTTCAACAGATGTCGCAAAACTTATGCAGCTGTCCTCAGGGACAGGATGTTTTTAGCCACCTTGGTCGATATCGCCGCCCGCAGGACAGCGCATTCAGCCTCTCTCTGGAAAGGCCCAGCAGTATGAACAACCAAGTCCACATCTGGGGAAAGTTCAAACCATTAGTCAGTTATATGTCCCGATTCCCGTGGAGGAAAACCACACGTCTGTCTAAATGAAGCACAGCATTAGCAAGTTATGGTATAATTTGCATTACTGACCCTCTAGCGCTTTCTCCAACATGGCTGCGTTGCCAGTATCAATTTTCACAAACTCGGATTGCTCGCCAAGCTCAGATGCCAAAGACTCACCTTTCTCCCTGGCAAATTACAAGGCATATATCACCCGCAAAAAAAATAAAAAATTACAAGCCATATATGAACAGAGTGAATATATATTAATTGGCTCAAATGTGTCAAGCTGCTAACTAATTATATATCAAACTAAGAGGCGGTTCTCATTTGCAGCTGATGGAATGCGACTGAAGTGAAGGATGTGGCAATTACCGGTTCCTGCCGCCGATGAGGATGTTAAGGTCGGGGCGGAGCTTGGAGAGCGCGGTGGCCGTGGAGCCGCCGACACGGCCGGTGCCGCCGAGCACGAGGACGCGGGCGTTCGAGCGCGGCTTGCTCGGGGCAGCGGGCGCGGTGGCGGTGGAGGACGCGGCGGCAGGAGGGGTGCGGAGTGGCATGCATGCTCTGACCATGGCGGCCATGCTGCTGCACTGGACTGGGTTTACGCGCGGCGGTCTGAGCCACCCATGCCAACTGGGGACGAGAGGGTAGAGCCATGGGTCGTGCAGGGGTGCGTGGATGTTGTTTAGCGGCGACGTGGAGGCTTATTGGGCCGTCGTCGATCAAACCTGCTCTATCAGGGCATCTTCAATGCAAGGCTCTTATACTGGCGCTTAGAGAAATAAAAAAAATGTTAAATAGAAAAAAACATCCAAGCGCTGATGTGTTGCAACGCTAGACGCTACCTGACAAGCGCTAATATAGCCAGCTGGTGTAGCAGCGATTCATCCCACACGGCAAGAAACACCCAGGCGCTCGATGCTATTTGTTGCGTCGATGCCACACCCGACGCCAGGAATCGGCCGGGAATCGATGGCTCAACTGCCAATCGAGCAGGATAGATACCCTGGCGCCTCTCTACTAGCGCCCACGTTGGGCATGCCCTCAGAAGCAAAACTAAGACCTCTTTCAATATAAAGATGTATAAATGAGGTGCTAAGTGTATTGAGAAAAAAGACTTTCGCCCCGCTATATTGATATAGCAACCACCTGATATAACAAAGAGTTCAATACTGAGGCAAACAACACAAGCATGCCCAAAAGAAACAAAAGAAAAAGAAGAGAGAATAAAGTCAACACCGTCGAATCGACGAAAATGATGATAACCCAAAACCGTTGCGCCCACCGGAGATGTACCACCTCGCTCCAGGCACCTCGAACCTCCGCATACCAAGCAGCACCTTCAGGAAGGAACACGACGACGACGCTGCTGTCCGGACAGGTCCCAGGGTTTCCCCCAGTACACGGAGGGGCGTGAGGAAGGGGAAGACCTGACGCGCTTTAGGAAGGAACGATGGCGCCCACGGGCGTCACCGCGTCGGTGCCGGCAAGCCGACCCGGATTTCTCCCATCCGCCAAACACCCACAACCCCGGACGGTCTGATGCGCTCCACCAGACAAGCCACCCATGAACGTGCGCCACCACGATCTTGCAATCATCACCGCCGCCTCACCATGGTCATCGAAGCGAGACCGACGAGGACGAGAGGGAGCAGCCGAGAACGAGGAACGGCAGCGAGAGCAGCCACGCTGGAGGAGACAACCTCCACCGCCATCGGCGGTCACCGACCGGACGCGGCAAGGGGAGCGTACTAGGCCCTCGAGGCCCGGCCGAGCCCAAAAGGGGCTCGTGAAGCACCCGTCGCCGAGCTGCAGTAGACATGCCGCCGTCTCCACCACCCCCCGCACGAGCCGCGCCACCACCGCCCCCGCCGGAGCCGCCGCAGGCAAGACTGAGTCAGGCCCGCTCAGACCCAGATGGGGCCCAAAAGGGCACAGAGCTGGGCCGGGAGGGCGCCGCCACCATCCACCACGCCAGCTCGTCGCCAAGTGGCTGCGCCGCCGCCCCTAGGCCACCCGGAGCTGCGCCGCCAGGAGCAGTCGCCACTGCCGGAACCACCGCCGACCGAGGAGCACCGCCGCGGGACGCCACCACCCGAGCCATGGCACCGCGCGCGGGGAAGGGACGGCCGCCGCCGCCGCCAACACCACACGGGCAGGGCCCGGGGGCGCAGGCCGGCGGCGGCAGGAGGAGGGGAATGGGAGGGGGAGGCGCTGGGGGGCGGGGAGATGGGCCCCCGGTCGCCTCGCTCGGGGAGGCGACGCGGGGGGCAGCTGGGAGGGGAGGAGGGAGGCGCGGCGCGGCGCGCGCGGGCCGGGGGGCGGGGGGGGGGGGGGGGGGGGGGAGGGCGGCCGGCGGCGGCAGCTGCGCGGGGGAACCCTAGGAGCGGGAGCGGGGCCTCCGTACATTTTTCCTGCTAAGTGCATTAAATACCTTAACAACTCGACTTTCCAATGCATAGGTGCTTAATTTGTTGTTGCTAAGCATATTTTATTTAATGAGTTAGCATCTAAAGTCTTTCATGCATTGGTTAAATTATTTCATTTAAGTGGTTTGCCTAGGTTGTCGCGCTTGGCATTGGTTCTTTCTGGGGTCACCAAAGTACTCTCTCCCCTTCTTAAATGTTGTGTCATGTCATTTTTTCGCTTATGTGGCATGCTTAGCACCTGTCCATGGTGGAGCAATGGGACGGGCCTAAGGGCGTGTTTGGTTAGCTGCACAGATTTTTGATGGTTGTGTGTAAAGAACGAGTCAGGCTGAATGGAGACTAGCTGAGGAAATACGGAGTAAAATTCTACGATTTTTGCACGTTATTTGGTTGTCTGCATATGAGATTTTGTCATCGTGAAAACAATTTCTACCCCATGTTTGGTTCTATATATATACATGATGATTAAGAGTTAAAAAATACACTTAACAAACAGAAATATTACTGTAGAACGCACATGTGCTTCGGCCGCATATGGGACGACTGCAACAGAGGGAACCACGGGCACGACTACTCGTCGGCGCCAGCGCCGGTGTACCAGCAGCCGCCCGTCGTCGGAGGCTGGGCCTCACATTCTCCAATGAGCTCATCTCCCGCGATGAGGGTCTACACCGCGACTTCGCCCGCCTCCTCTACAACATCCTCTGCGGCAAGCTCGACAAGTCCCACATCCTTGAGAACATCTCCGAGGCCGTGGATATCAAGAGGGAGTTCATCTGCGACGTGCTCCCCTGCGCGCTCGTGGGTATGAACTTCGACCTCACGAGACAGTACATCGAGTTCGTCGTCGACCGCCTGCTCATGGCGTTGGGCTGCAAGAAGCTGTATGATGCCACCAACCCATTCGACTGGATGGAGCTCATCTCCCTGTAGGGCAAGACCAACATCTTCGAGAAGCGCGTTGACGAGTAGTAGAAGGTGTCTGTCATGTCCAACCTCAATGGTGGCGATGTGACCCACAACGTCTTCAAGATCGATGATACGTCTCCAACGTATCTATAATTTTTGATTGCTCCATGCTATATTATCTAATATTTTGGATGTTTATGGGCTTTATTATACACTTCTATATCATTTTTTGGGACTAACCTACTAACCCAGAGCCCAGTGCCAATTTTTGTTTTTACCTTGTTTTAGAATATTGCAGAAAAGGAAAACCAAACGGAGTCCAATTGACCTGAAACTTCACGGAACTTATTTTTGGATCAGAAGAAGCCCAGAAGACTTGGAGTGCATGCCAGGGGATCTACGAGGAAGCCATGAGGCAGGGGGCGCGCCCACCCCCCTGGGCGCTCCCTCCACCCTCGTGGGCCCCTCGTGGCCCCCCTGACGTATTTCTTTCGCCTATATATCTCCATATACCCTAAAAACATCCGGGAGCACAATAGATCGGGAGTTCCGCCGCCGGAAGCCTTCGTAGCCACCAAAAGCCAATCTAGACCCGTTCCGGCACCCTACCGGAGGGGGAATCCCTCTCCGGTGGCCATCTTCATCATCCCGGTGCTCTCCATGACGAGGAGGGAGTAGTTCTCCCTCGGGGCTGAGGGTATGTACCAGTAGCTATGTGTTTGATCTCTCTCTCTCTCATGTTCTTGAGGTGATACGATCTTGATGTATCGCGAGCTTTGCTATTATAGTTGGATCTTATGATGTTTTCTCCCCCCTACTCTCTTGTAATGGATTGAGTTTCCCCTTTGAAGTTATCTTATCGGATTGAGTCTTTAAAGATTTGAGAACACTTGATGTATGTCTTGCCGTGCGTATCTGTGGTGACAATGGGATATCACGTGATTCACTTGATGTATGTTTTGGTGATCAACTTGCGGGTTCCGCCCATGAACCTATGCATAGGGGTTGGCACACGTTTCCGTCGTGATTCTCCGGTAGAAACTTTGGGGCACTCTTTGAGGTTCTATGTGTTGGTTGAATAGATGAATCTGAGATTGTGTGATGCATATCGTATAATCATATCCGCGGATACTTGAGGTGACATTGGAGTATCTAGGTGACATTAGGGTTTTGGTTGATTTGTGTCTTAAGGTGTTATTCTAGTACGAACTCTAGGGCTGTTTGTGACACTTATAGGAATAGCCCAATGGATTGATTGGAAAGAGTAACTTTGAGGTGGTTTCGTACCCTACCATAATCTTTTCGTTTGTTCTCCGCTATTAGTGACTTTGGAGTGACTCTTTGTTGCATGTTGAGGGATAGTTTTGTGATCCAATTATGTTATTATTGTTGAGAGGACTTGCACTAGTGAAAGTATGAACCCTAGGCCTTGTTTCAACGCATTGCAATACCGTTTGTGCTCACTTTTATCATTAGTTACCTTGCTGTTTTTATATTTTCAGATTACAAAAACCTTTACCTACCATCCATATACCACTTGTATCACCATCTCTTCGCCGAACTAGTGCACCTATACAATTTACCATTGTAATGGGTGTGTTGGGGACACAAAAGACTCTTTGTTATTTGGTTGCAGGGTTGCTTGAGAGAGACCATATTCATCCTATGCCTCCTACGGATTGATAAACCTTAGGTCATCCACTTGAGGGAAATTGGCTACTTTCCTACAAACCTCTACACTTGGAGGCCCAACAACGTCTACAAGAATAAGGTTGTGTAGTAGACATCAATCGATGAGGACTAGGTGAAGCTACTCGTCAAAGAAAACTTTAAACAGTCGACCGTGTGCCACAAATTTGTCAAAAATCATCCAAAAAGGATCCAAATATAAACACGAAATTCAACATATACAATGAACGAAACTATGATCCGATCGCCTTAATGAAATCAGGACATCGAGGTGCATCTTTTTCTGTTGGGGAACGCAGTATTTCAAAAAAAAATCCTACGATCATGCAAGATCTATCTAGGAGATGCATAGCAACGAGAGGGAAGAGTGTGTCTACTTACCCTCGTAGACCAAAAGCGGAAGCGTTGAGTAATGCGGTTGATGTAGTCGAACGTCTTCGCGATCCAACCGATCAAGTACCGAACGCACGGTACCTCCACGATCTTCACACGTTCAGCTCGGTGACGTCCCTCGAACTCTAGATCCAACTGAGGCCGAGGGACAGTTTCGTCAGCACGACGGCGTGTTGACGGTGATGATGAAGTTACCGACGCAGGGCTTCGCCTAAGCACTACGACAATATGACCGAGGTGGAAATCTTTGGAGGGGGGCACCGCACACGGCTAAGAGATCAACTTGTGTGTCTATGGGGTGCCCCCTCCCCCGTATATAAAGTAGGGGAGGAGGGGGCCGGCCGGCCTCATTGGGCGCGGCTCAAGTGGAGGAGGGGCGCGGCTCAAGGGGAGTAGGTTCCCCCCTTTCCTAGTCCAACTAGGAGGGGAAGGAAAGAGGAAGAGGGAGAGAAGGAAAGCCCCCCCCCGAATTGAGCTTGGGAGGCGCGCACCTCCACCTGGCCGCCTCCTCCTCTCTTCCACTAAGGCCCATGAAGGCCCATTAACCCTCCGGGGGGTTCCGGTAACCCCCCGGTACTCCGGAAAAATGTCCGAACCTATCCGAAACCTTCCAAGTGTCCAAGCATAACCTTCCAATATATCAATCTTTATGTCTCGACCATTTCGAGACTCCTCGTCATGTCCGTGATCACATCCAAGGCTCCGAAAAACCTTCGGTACATCAAATCACATAAATCACAATACATATCTTCATCGAACATTAAGCGTGCGGACCCTATGGGTTCGAGAACTATGTAGACATGGCCGAGACTCATCTCCGGTCAATAACCAATAGCGGAACCTGGATGCTCATATTGGTTCCTACATATTCTACGAAGATCTTTATCAGTCAAACCGCATAACAACATACGTTGTTCCCTTTGTCATCGGTATGTTACTTGCCCGAGATTCGACCGTCGATATCATCATACCTAGTTCAATCTCGTCACCGACAAGTCTCTTTACTCGTTCCGTAATGCATCATCCCGTAACTAACTCATTAGTCACATTGCTTGCAAGGCTCGTAGTGATGTGCATTACCGAGAGGGCCCAGAGATACCTCTCCGACAATCGGAGTGACAAATCCTAATCTCAATCTATGCCAACTCAACAAACACCATCGGAGACACCTGTAGAGCATCTTTATAATCACCCAGTTACATTGTGACATTTGATAGCACACTAAGTGTTCCTCCGGTATTCAGGAGTTGCATAATCTCATAGTCATAGGAACATGTATAAGTTATGGAGAAAGCAATAGTAGTAAACTAAATGATCATAGTGCTAAGCTAACGGATGGGTCTAGTCCATCACATCATTCTCTAATGATGTGATCCCGTTCATCAAATGACAACACATGTCTATGGCCACTTGGCCAGGAAACTTAACCATCTTTGATTAACGAGCTAGTCTACTAGAGGCATACTAGGGACACTCTGTTTGTCTATGTATTCACACATGTACTAAGTTTCTGGTTAATACAATTCTAGCATTAATAATAAACATTTATCATGATATAAGGAAATATAAATAACAACTTTATTATTGCCTCTAGGGCATATTTCTTCAGTCTCCCACTTGCACTAGAGTCAATAATCTAGATTACACAGTAATGATTCTAACACCCATGGAGTCTTGGTGATGATCATGTTTTGCTCATGAGAGAGGCTTAGTTAACAGGTCTGCAACATTCAGATCCATATGTATCTTGAAAATCTCTATGTCTCCTTCCTTGACTTGATCGCGGATGGAATTGAAGCGTCTCTTGATGTGCTTGGTTCTCTTGTGAAATCCGAATTCCTTTGCCAAGGCAATTGCACCAGTATTGTTACAAAAGATTTTGAGTGGACCCGATGCACTAGATATTACACCTAGATCGGATATGAATTCCTTCATCTAGACTCCTTCATTTGCTGCTTCCAAAGCAGCTATGTATTCCGCTTCACACGTAGATCCCGCCATGACGCTCTGCTTAGAACTGCATCAACTGACAGCTCCACCATTCAATAAAAATACGTTTCCAGTTTGTGACTTAGAGTCATCCGGATCAGTGTCAAAGCTCACATCGACGTAACCATTTACGACGAGCTCTTTGTCACCTCTATAAACGAAAAACATATCCTTAGTGCTTTTCAGGTATTTCAGGATGTTCTTGACCGCTGTCAGTGATTCACTCCTGGATTACTTTGGTACCTCCTTGCTAAACTAATAGCAAGGCACACATCAGGTCTGGTACACAGCATTGCATACATGATAGAACCTATGGCTGAGGCATAGGGAATGACTTTCATTTTCTCTCTATCTTCTGCGGTGGTCGGGCATTGAGTCTGACTCAACTTCACACCTTGTAACACAGGCAAGAACCCTTTCTTTGCTTGATCCATTTTGAACTTCTTCAAAACTTTATTGAGGTATGTGCTTTGTGAAAGTCCAATTAAGCGTCTTGATCTATCTCTATAGATCTTGATGCCCAATATATAAGCAGCTTCACTGAGGTCTTTCATTGAAAAATTCTTATTCAAGTATCCTTTTATGCTGTTCAGAAATTCAGTATCATTTCCGATCAACAATATGTCATCCACATATAATATCAGAAATGCTACAGAGCTCCCACTCACTTTCTTGTAAATACAGGCTTCTCCAAAAGTCTGTATAAAACATATGCTTTGATCACACTATCAAAGCGTATATTCCAACTCCGAGATGCTTGCACCAGTCCATAAATGGATCGCTGGAGCTTACACACTTTGTTAGAACCTTTTGGATCGACAAAACCTTCTGGTTGCATCATATACAACTCTTCTTTAAGATATCCATTAAGGAATGCAGTTTTGACATCCATTTGCCAAATTTCATAATCATAAAATGCGGCAATTGCTAACATGATTCGGACGGACTTAAGCATCGCTACGGGTGAGAAGGTCTCATCGTAGTCAACTCCTTGAACTTGTCGAAAACCTTTCGCAACAAGTCGAGCTTTGTAGACAGTAACATTACCGTCAGCGTCAGTCTTCTTCTTGAAGATCCATTTATTCTCTATGGCTTGCTGATCATCGTGCAAGTCAACCAAAGTCCACACTTTGTTCTCATACATGGATCCCATCTCAGATTTCATGGCCTCGAGCCATTTTCCGGAATCCGGGCTCATCATCGCTTCCTCGTAGTTCGTAGGTTTGTCATGGTCAAGTAACATGACTTCCAGAACAGGATTACCGTACCACTCTGGTGTGGATCTTACTCTAGTTGACCTACGAGGTTCGGTAGTAACTTGATCAGAAGTTTCATGATCATCATCATTGTAAGTGCGTCTAGTGCCCCTTAGTGATTTTGGTGTATTGAAGACTTATAGGTTAAGGGACTAATGCGTTTGTGAGTGTAAACAGGTCTATAAGTCTATGAGGAGTTTGATATTTACAGAGAAAGTCAACCCCTAAAAATGAAGTTCTTCGAGTGAAGACTTTGGTATTTTGAAGACTTTCTGAAGACTTTGAAAGTGAAGAAATTGGTGTGACCTCGAAGACTTGGTATTCTTTCGAGGAACATGAAGCGTGAAGACTTTTGTTTTCATAGTTTCATTTTCTCTTTCTTGAGTCATAGGAAACATCGTACTGTTAAAGGGGGTCGAGGAAATACTAAGGAAAAATTTCCATGTGATGCTCAACTCAAAATCCTACACCTACCAATCCCTTCGAGTGAAGCCATTCGAAATCTCGTACAATTCAGTCAATTTCTTCAGTGACAGAGACGAAGTTCTTCTGGTCTCTGAGGAATTTGTCCTGACTGAGGAGTTAGGAATTCGCCAGTGCGGATTGCCTACACAGTGAGGAACATGATAGCCCTGAGGATTTTGCTACTCAAAATTCCGACCGTTGCTGTGCTATGCGCCAGCTGTCCCAAAATATCTATCCACCTAACGGTCATATCATTGAAGGGCATTTATGTCTTATCATGTCAGGCTGCTCCCTAGGCTATAAATAGCCGCCCCCTACAACCACTAGCTGGTTGGCTGCTCTGAGAGAAACTGACACTTTTCATTTGAGAGCAACCCATCCTCCGAGGACTTTGAGCGAAAATCATCAAGTGAGGAAAAACCAAAAAACCAAAACCCAAACACCTACAAACCCCAAGTGATTGAGCATCACTGAAGAGATTGATCCTGCATGGATCCGACGCTTGTTACCTTTGAAGACTGTGCTTCTTCCAGACGGTTAGGCGTCATGGTCTAGAGCATCCAAGAGGAATTGTGGATCGCCGAGTGACCAAGTTTGTGAAGGTTCAGAAGTCACCTGAAGACTTACCATGAGTGATTAGACGAGGTCTGTGTGACCTTAGTTCAAGGAGAATACGGTGTGGACTTGGTGTCCTGAGCTACATGCTCAGGACTGGGTGTCCGGGACTGTGTGTCCTCGAGTTTAAATACTCAGCCGCTCCAACCAGACGTACAACTGAGACAGCAGTTGGAACTGGTCAACCAAATCATTGTCTTCACCAAGCTTACTGGTTCCATTTCATCAACTATTTCATTTCATCATATCTGTGTTTGAAGACTTTGACTGAAGACTTTCTCAATTTCCTCAGTTCAATTTCTTCAATCTGTTTGTCTTCATCCTGCGTTATCCTGTGCTTATGCTTCATGTACTCTGTGCCTGTCTTCATTTCATCATGATGACTATGCTTGTATTCTGTTATGTTTACTTTTGAGTACTTATTCCGCTGCTAGTAGTTCTTCGCTAAGGAATTCCCTCACCTGCAAATTCCTCAGTGAAGAATTTCATAAAAATCGCCTATTCACCCCCCTCTAGTCAATATAACGCACTTTCAATTGGTATCAGAGCAAGGTGCTCCCTTGTTCTGTGTGATTTTGGTTTAACCGCCTGGAGTTTTAGTTATGTCGACCGCAGGTATGATCAAGGTCTCTGCTGGGTTTCCTACCTTCGATGGGACGGACTACCCCTACTGGAAGAATAAGATGCGAATGCATCTTGAAGCAATTGATAACGATCTCTGGTATGTTGTGGAAAATGGTGTTCCCTCAGTCGCACCTTCTCTGAATGCTGCTGATGTGAAGAGATTCAAGCAACTCGACTCTCAAGCGAAGAATATCATATGTGGCCATCTGAGCAAAGGATAGTATGGCAGAGTGAGTGCTTTGGAGACAGCGAAGCTTATCTGGGATAGGTTGTCCAAAGTGAATGAAGGAGTCTCAACTCAGCGTGACTCTCGAGTTGATGTTCTTCGAAATCTCTTCAACCGCTTCAAAAGACTCGACAATGAAAATGTTCAACAAACCTTCAATCGCCTCACTGACATCTCAAATGAGCTTCAAGCACTTGGTGCCACTGACATCATCGACCATGAGGTAGTGAAGAAACTGCTAAGATCGCTTGATTCCTCATTTGACACTCTGGCATTGATGATACAAGAACGTGCTGATTACAAGTCACTTGATCCCACTGATATTCTCGAGAGGCTAAATACTCATGAGTTCCAACTTGCTGAAAAGAGAGATCTCTATGGTTCAAGCTATGGCAGAATTCATGCACTGAAGGCCAAGGCAGTATCTGAGTCCGAAGATGAAGACTCTGATAGCAGCCTTGGTGATCCTGAAGAACTAATCCATGATCCGGCTCTGCTTGTGAAGAAGTTCCAAAGTTCTCAAGACGTGGTCGCCTTGGAAGACCCTCAAGGAGCAGTGATTCCTCATCTAGTGACTACAAGAGGAGGCTTTGCCACAAATGCAAGAAGCCTGGACATTACATTCAAGATTGTCCTCAATGGGAAAAGGAATCAAAGAAGAAGAAATACAAGGATTACAGTTCTGATGATGCGAAGAAAAAGAAGAAATCCACAAAATCCTGATCATCAAAATCCTCAAAGCCTTCATATCACAAGAAGAGCAGCTCCAAGAAGGCCATGGCATTCATTGGCAAGGAAGTGGACTTTGAGGCTGAATATGAAGAAAATGAGGAAGAGGAGTCATCTGAGGAGTCCGAATCCGGAGTGGCGAGCCTTGCTCTCGCTACTGCATTCGTCAGCAAGTCTATCTTCAACACTGAAGAAAATGACCTCACCAACAAGGCTAGTGAAGGGAATGATGACTACACTCCCACCTATTGCTTCATGGCAAAGGGTGCCAAGGTACTCAAATATACCTCATCTGAATCAAGTGAGAATGAATCTGATGAAAACCTTAAGCCCAACTATTCTAAACTTGCTAAGATTGCTGTAAAACAACAAAGGGCTTTAGAAAAGGTTCAAAACATGCTAGACAAAAGTGATGACATGTTGGGTGAAGAAATGGGTCGCATTGAAACTTTGACTGAAAATCTTCAGAGACTTCAGTCCAAGCTTGACAAACTTCAAAGTCATCATAACACTCTCTTATCGGATCATGAGAAGCTTTCTTATGAATTTCTTCAAAGAAAGCAAGACCTTGAGAAGCTAAGAGTGAGTTATGAAGATCTTCAAAAGGAGCGCGATTCATTACTTGCTCAACAAATCAGCGCTTCTCAGGAAGAATTTGTTCCTCCATGCTTGAAGTGCATTGAACGTGAATCTG
The DNA here is from genome assembly GCF_003073215.2 of Triticum urartu. Classification (NCBI taxonomy): domain Eukaryota; kingdom Viridiplantae; phylum Streptophyta; class Magnoliopsida; order Poales; family Poaceae; genus Triticum; species Triticum urartu. The sequence continues at coordinate 285,454,807 of NC_053026.1, forward strand.
CTAATTCTTCACCTGAATGTTCAAATGCTGCTAATGTTTCAAATTCTTCACATGCCTCTGCTATCACTAATTCCTCATCTGAGGATATTGCTAGTATCACTGATGATGCAGGGCTGAAGGAATTGTACATGACAGGCATGTACAAAAGCCTCAAAGGGCATCATACTCTTTGTGATGTGCTTAAAAAGCAGATCCTCAACAGGAACCCTAGGAAAGAGGGTATTGCCTTTGAGAGGAAACTCAATGCTGATGGTACATATTGGAAGCCTGCGCAGTACCCCAAAACTACATGGGTTGCTGCAAAGGGACCTCCAGTTGATCCATCTAACTTATCTGGATTCGCATGTGAATCTCCTCGTTCTGATGATGAGTCATTTGACTCCAACTATAAACTGTTCAAAAATCAGAATGGTGAAGTTTTTGCTAGATATGTTGGTACTAACTGCAGGAACGGCTCCCCTCTGAAGAAAATCTGGGTTCCCAAAAGATGCCTTGAAAATCTTCAGGTGAATGTCATCATGACGCCACCTGTGAAGAATAGGAACCCCAGATCAAATTCTTCATATGGATCAAAGTCCTCATATGAACATCATCGTGCTAACCCGTCCGTTGCGCAGGGAAGATCTAAGGATTATGGATATGTGCAGTATTCTTCAAATCATTATGTCCATAAGTCCTCGAAGAATTTCTCTGCATACTCTTATGCTTAATCTAACCCCTCACATGTGAAATGAAATGGACTGGCTTCAATGCCATCCTTCTCGTATGGAGCTCACAGAGTGATGAACTCTTTGCCACCCCTTCAGATGTGGGTGGTGAAGAAAAATAACTAATCTTTTCTGCAGGGTCAGGTCTCCAGACGTACATAATCGTCTGAAGAATTTGCTGGAGACCTGAGTATGCCTGATAGGACGCATGCTAATCATGAAGAAATGAACTTTCATTTCTCACGTCCTCATATTGCTTTATCGGTTTTTTGCTTGATGAAATTGATCTGATGAATTGATGTCATATTCTTCACTGATGAAGTATATTAGTTTCTAAGCTGCACTAATTCATCTGCAAGATGATCAACCCAAAGCCACTGAGTGGGTCCTCGATAGTGGATGTACAAATCACATGACTGGTGACAAGAATCTATTGATGGATGCTCCATTATCTCCGTCGCATCTGAAGCATATCATCTTTGCTGACAAAGGCAAAAGTCGGGTATTGGGTCTAGGTAAGGTTGCGATCACAAAGGATCGACACATGGACAAAGGCATGCTTGTTGAGTCCTTAGGATACAATCTTATGTCTGTCTCAATGCTTTGTGACCTTGATATGGTTGTTGTCTTTGGCAAGTACCGTTGTGTTGTGGTTATGGAAGCTGACAATTCCAAAGTCTTTGAAGGCTTTAGGAGAGGAGACTTGTACATTGTTGATTTCTCTACAGGACCACAACCAGCCATGTGCTTACTTGCAAAAGCTTCAAAAGGCTGGCTCTGGCATCGACGACTTGGTCATGCAGGCATGAGGAATTTGCACACGCTTGCGAAGAAGAAGCATGTCATTGGCATTGAGAATGTCAAATTTCTCAAGGATCACTTATGCGGAGCCTGTGAAGCTGGAAAGATGACCAAGGCCAAGCATCCAGCGAAGACTATCATGACCACTACTCGACCATTTGAATTGCTTCACATGGATCTCTTTGGTCCTAATCATTATTCTGCTGTTTCAAATGAAGCATCTCAATATGGCTTTGTTATTGTTGATGATTATTCTCGATACACATGGGTACACATTGTTACTTACAAACATGAAGTGCAGGAAATCTTCAAACGATTTTCCTCGAGGGCTTCAACCAACTTTGGAGTGAAGATCAAGCACATCAGAAGTGACAATGGCACTGAGTTCAAGAATTCTGGTCTCGATGACTATCTTGATGAACTTGGTATTACTCATGAGTTATTTGCTCCTTCCACTCCTTAGCAGAACAGCATCGTGGAGCGCAAGAACAGGACTCTTGCTGAGATGGCTCGCACTATGCTTGATGAATACAAAACGCCTCGTCGATTCTGGATTGAGGCAATTGATATTGCGTGCCATATCATCAACAGAGTATATATTCACAAATTCTTCAAGAAGACTGCCTATGAACTCCTCACTGATAAGAAACCGAATGTAAGTTATTTCAAAGTCTTTGGTGCTAAATTTTGGATTAGAGATCCTCATCACAACTCAAAATTTTCACCGAAAGCACATGAAGGTTTTATGCTTGGTTATGGAAAGGACCCACACACCTACAAAGTCTTCAACAACGTTCTTCACAAGGTTGTTGAAACTGTAGATGTGCGGTTCGATGAAACTAATGGCTCGCAAAGAGAGCACCTACCTACTGTGATAGATGAACCAGCACCTGAGGAAACTATCAAGTTCAAGGCTACTGAGGATGTCATTCCTACTGAAGAATCTGCTGAAGAATTCATTCCAGAACATGAAGAATGTCGAGCTAATGCACCTGAAGAAAATTCTGAAGAAAATGGTGCTGAAGAGAATGCTGATCAAATTCTTCAACGGCAACCAGCTCATCCTCGCATTGCAAAAGAAGTGCAAGTTGAAAAGATCATCAATGACATCAAAGTGCCAGGTCCTCTCACATGCTCAAAAGCTTCACATTTATCTAACTTTTGTGGGCACTATGCTTTTGTCTCTATTACAGAGCCCACTAAGGTAGATGAAGCATTTCTGGAGCCTGAGTGGATTCAGGCCATGCAAGAAGAATTATATCAATTCGAGCTCAACAATGTCTGGGAACTGGTCAAACGCCCAGATCCCCGCAAGCACAATATCATCGGCACAAAGTGGATCTACCGCAACAAGCAAGATGAAAATGGCCTTGTGGTGAGGAATAAGGCACGGCTTGTAGCTCAAGGCTACACACAGGTTGAAGGAATCGATTTCGATGAAACTTTTGCACCTGTTGCTAGACTTGAGGCTATTCGCATATTACTTGCTTATGCTAACCATCATGATATCACTTTATATCAAATGGATGTGAAAAGTGCATTCCTCAATGGTAAGCTTGAGGAAGAAGTATATGTTGCTCAACCCCCAGGTTTTAAAGATCCAAAGAATCCTGACAAAGTCTTCAGACTCAACAAGGCCCTCTATGGCGTCAAGCAGGCCCCACGGGTGTGGTATGATACTTTGAAGGAATTCCTCATGACGAAAGGCTTCAAACCCGGTTCACTCGACCCTACTCTTTTCACTAAATCTTATGATGGTGAATTGTTTGTGTGCCAAATATATGTTGATGATATTATCTTTGGCTGTACTGACCAACGTTATAGCGATGAATTTGCCTATATGATGAGTGAAGAATATCAAATGTCTATGATGGGAGAGTTGAAATTCTTCTTAGGTCTTCAAATTCGTCAACAATGCAATGGCATATTCATATCTCAGGAGAAATACCTCAAGGATGTACTAAGGAAATTCGGCATGCAAGATTGCAAAGGCGTCAAAATTCCTATGCCCACAAATGGCCATCTATGCACTGATGAAAATGGTATCGACTTCGATCATAAGGTATACCGCTCCATGATTGGCTCGTTATTGTACCTATGTGCATCTAGGCCAGATATAATGCTTAGTGTTTGCATGTGTGCCCGATTTCAAGCTTCACCGAAGGAATCACACCATAAGGCTGTGAAGCATATTCTTCGATATCTAGCTCACACACCAACACTTGGATTATGGTACCCCAAGGGCTCGGCTTTTGATCTCGTTGGATATTCTGACTCTGACTATGCTGGTGATCGTGTGGACGGCAAGTCAACATCTGGTACATGTCATTTCCTTGGACGATCTTTGGTCTGTTGGTCCTCGAAGAAATAGAACTGCGTATCACTTTCTACTGATGAAGCTGAGTATATTGCTGCTGGTTCTTGCTGTGCTCAATTGCTATGGATGAAGCAAACTCTCAAGGACTACAGCGTCAATATGAAGAATGTGCCTCTCTACTGTGACAATGAGAGTGCCATCAAGATTGCTCACAACCCAGTTCAGCACTCGAAGACAAAGCACATTCAGATTCATCATCATTTTCTTCATGATCATGTGTTAAAGGGCGACATTTCTATTGAGCATGTGAAGACTGAAGAACAGCTAGCCGATATCTTCACAAAGCCCTTGGATGAGAAGAGATTTAGCAAGTTGCGGTGTGAGCTAAATATCCTAGAATCTTCGAATGTTCTTTGAAAAGGACACTCATCCTAACACTTATGCAAAATTGATGACTTAGATGTGCAACACATGAAGAAACGTTTTTCTTCAATCAATGAAGAATAACACTCTTAGTGTGAAGAAATTAACGAAGAATTTGATTCTCAGAACCCTACGATAATTGTATGCGGTGTCTGAAATCATCATTCTTATACGGTGGGTCACGCCACCACCAAAAGTTGAAATTCCTCAATTGTTCATATTCTTCAACTTTGCATTGTCTTCACTGTTTCCGACGTTTTTCTTCATTGGCTATATATATATGAGTTTATGTCCTCTACAACATTCACTTATTGCTATTTCTTCAAGTTGGTTTTCTACTAAGTGAATGTGATCGGACCCTTCCCCTCTATGCTATACTCAACCCAATCTGTTCATAAATTCTTCATGTGTGTTCTATTTGAAACTCGTTCAAAATCTTCACTGTGTCCTTGTCAGCTGAAGAAATTGCGAACGGAACTTTAAAACCTATCTTATCTAAATTTTCGGCTTTGCCGCTCAAACTGTTCCGCACCCCACGATATACTTATCCACTCACCCACGATCTAACACGATCTCTACCTCTCACTACGTGCGTGACACATGTCAAGCGAATGAGAAGGGTCAGGGGCACGTTCGTCCAATTTCTTCGGGCGAACAGTTTTTCACCATGGCTATAAATACCCCTCCTTCCCTTCCTCACTTCTTTTACTCCGCTCGATCTCTCTCCAGCTCGAGCTTCTCAAACCCTAGCGCCGCCGCTACTTCATCGCCGCCGGTGAGGAAGAGCTTCACTGCCTCGACCTCGTCGCCGACGTACTCGTGCCGACCGCGGAAATCTTCACTCCGCCGTTGCCGTAGCCGTCTTCCTCCGCCAAGTTAGGGCGTGGAAGATCTGCATAGACGAACTTCACATCTCCCCACTCCAGTTCGTCGTGTTCTTCGTCCAGGGTAATTAAAAGTTACTTTTACTACCCTCGTTGATTCGAATGATTATCTTCAAAATCTTCAAAGGTGTTTTTCTTCATAGATTCACACAATAAACACCTCACAAGTCATTTGTTCTTGATTCGTTTCTCTAAGCATCATTTTTCTTCAAGATTCCTCAATTGTGTGGATCTTCGATCTATACAACTCTGGAACCTAAGACAAAGAGCGCTTAGTGAAATTCTTCAAGACTCATCTGGTCAAATTTCCTCAAACTTGTTCCTTTTGAAAAACCCTCTGAGAACGCATATGACCTCTCCAAATTCCTCGCAACTATACTCTGTTCACAGGTACACACGTCAGCTGCTGAATCACTAGGTTCTCATCAACTTAACTCATTTGCAGCGTTCCTCAAAGAAAAGTTGCATTCTTCTTCAGAGAATTCGATTGTTCAAATTCCTCAACTGAAGAAAATGGCTGATGGTAAAAGGCCACAGGAAGGAGGAAAGAAGCCTGAGGTTATGACTGCTTTTGAGATCCCTAATGACATCTATGTAGGGTACTGCACACCTGCTGAGGAAACCAAGAATGAGCGCAAGGTGCGCATTCAGAAGATAGAGAGGAGATGGGCAAGAGAATGGAGGGAGTACAGATATGTCACTCCTAAGTATATGAAGAAATTCGCACTCAATCCTCCATGCCCAAGAGCTCCATTGGCACCTAGCCAAATCGCTGATCCACCAGCCTCAAGCGCGGTGAGGACTATCCTGATGAATGGACCAAGCGCCAAGCCAAGTTGGCTAAGCAAGCCAAAGAAGCAGTGAGGAAATTCAATGAAGACTCTGCTGCTACTGCTGCCTCTACTGAGGCCTTTGCTGTCAAGCCAAAGAAGGCTATGTCAAAGAAGCCTGCGTGCAAGCCAAGTGCTTCACCAACAATGCCCTCAAGACCAAGTTCCTCAGCAAGGCCCTCATGGCCAGAATCCTCAAAGCCCTCACGGCCAATTCCTCATGCTGCTCCTGTTCCGCCAAAGTCCTTAGCTCCTCCGTCAAAGTCCTTGGTAGCTCCGACTAAATCCTCAGCACCTGTGCATCTCGCCTCGTGCCAAAGGACTGCAGGCATGTCCATTGCCTCAGGTGTCTCAGCAAGTTCCTTAGCTGCACCAAGTTCCTCAGCTGGCCCCTCACTGCTGAAGACAAAGTCAACTGCTGGACGCGGTCCTCGACCAAGTCCTCAAAAGATGCAAGTCGCTTTCCAAGTGCCGTCTGAAGAAGACGAAGCTGATGATGATGAAATTGCAGAAATCATCAAAGACAGGCAAGTCAGGGCCGCTAGAGCCAAGGGAACAGAGGTGCCACTGCTTTTGGATCCCAAGTTGATCCTCGACTACATTGATGTTTGGCACAAGGACCCCAACACTCCCATGCCTAACTTCAAGCTGACTCCTGGCCAAAGTCACATGCTGGCCCACTTCATTCAAGAAGAGAAGTGGAAATTTGAGAAGGCCAGGCAGATCAAGAAAGCGCAGTACAAGAAAGAGCGCTATCTGAAGAAAAACGTTGTCTCTATGACAACTGAAGAACTTGTCACTATTCAGACTGAGATCAAGAAACTCAGTGATGACTTTGATGCATATCGCGCTGATTGGCTTGGAGCCAAGATTCATTTTGTGAAACTTGCGGATAACTTCACTTCCAATGTTGCAGCCCCAACGCAACAGGAAATTCCTCAGGCTAAAGCATCTGCTCAGCCTACTGAAGAAAATGCCAGCACCGCTGATGACAATCAGGCTGCTGAAGAAAATGTGAGTTCCAGGGCTGATGACTGCATTCCAGCCACTGAAGAAATTGCCAAGGCACCCACTAGTGGTGCGCCTAAAGAAAATGAAGAAAATCAACCAGATTCCTCGGCTGCTCCTGCGCCAACTTCAACTCCAATCCTTCCATCTGCATCCGATGTGAAGAAGACCAAGGCTGCAGAGCGTGCTGCAGTGAAGAAAAGGAAAGCATCAGCTGCTCCAGATTCTTCGGCTCCAAAGAAAATGAAGCCTATGACAAGTTCATTTGCAAATCCCATTGATGCTGTTCCCATCTCAACCAGGCCATCAAAGGACCTTGTTCCTTTTGATGAAGAATATGTGATCCCCAGCGGATCAGATGAAGAAACTCCTTCTGCTGCTTCGTCAGAACAGATTGATGAAGAAATTGAAGTGGATGCGATCCCTTCAAACCTGTCATCTCCTCGCTCATGCCTCAGTTCACAACTGAAGAGGCTGGCGTTGAAGAAATGGAAGATGAAGATGTGGACGTTGGCTGCTCCACACCCGTAATCAGTGATGAATTCTGGGAAAGTCAACATCCAAACTCTCCAATGTTCACACCGCTGCAGCAAATACCTCAGTCTCCTGCACCAACTGTTCAAATGGGCTCTGAAGAAACTCACCCCACTCCATCTGTGCATGAGGAAATTCCAACCACTTGTGCTGAAGAAAATGCTGCTGATGAACAACTAAAGACGCAGACTGCCACTGAGGAGGAACCAGAAATTCCTCAGCCTGAAGAACCTGCGATTGAGATTCCTGAGGTCGTGATGCAACTCACTGACACTCCTCTGCCGAAGCCAAAGGATCCATTCTCACGCAAGCAAAAGTTCAAGGCTGATGATTTCTTTGGCGAGCACGTATTCTTCAAAGATTACAACCCATATAACTCTGCTCGCATTAGGAAGAGGCGTTTCCGGACTGCTATTCAAACCAATTTCTATTCCTCAGTGCTGTTCAACAAGGAGAAAATCTTCTACCATGAGCATATTCCTCATGTGGATATGGAATCTCTGCCGTGCTTCGCACCAGTCCTCAGTGTTCTTCACGACGCTGGACTGCTAAACTTTTGCTCTGACATCTGCGATTGGAATGAAGAACCGATTCTTCAATTCTATGCAACGCTGCACATCACAGGAGATGCTGAAGATGTGAATTCATGGGTGCTGGACTGGATGTCTGAAAACACTCACTACACTGCACCAGCCTCTAAATTGCTTCGTGCTCTACCACTCAGTCCTCCCCTTGAAGAAGCTCGCTGCATCTACAGTGAACCTGAGCTCACACATCATTACATGCAGGTGCTGATGAAACCTTTGAAGCCAGGTTAAGCACCAAGAACCAAATTCCTCGTGAAGGAATTGCTTTACGTGCCCAGAACTGTCTATCGTATTCTTACGAGGACAATCAGTCCTATCAAAGGCCACGACTCATCTGATGAGGAAATTGTTGGCATCATGAAGAATCTGGTATTCAACATCGTTCATGGCATTCCTATCAATTGTCACGATTTCTTCATGAGGACTATGGCAAATGTTGCACTGTCTCCGTTTGAGCTGAAGCCTTATACACCTTGGATTATGAGATTCCTCAGGACAAGGTCTTCACTCAACTACAAAGCTGATTTCCAGAATCACCTCAGCTACTTGCCCCCAATTAAAGTCCTCAAGCAGACATATTCCTTAGTTGATGGAAAGGGCAAGGCACCAGCTGTAATAGATGAAGGCATTCATCCATTGGATGGTCAGTTTCGCAAAGCTGCATCTTATTCCACCAATGATGACTCTGCCACACATGACTCTGCTAATGCACCCAAGTCCACTCCTCAAGCCACTGCTCCGCGCGTGATGACTGACCGTGAACTTCTGCTTAGTCTTCACCAGAAGGTGGATCGAAATCACAAATGGGTTAAGCGTCAGTTTGGTTCATTTCTTCACAACATGACTGCTACACACAATGCAGTGAAGAAAAACCATTACTACCTCCATCAAGTTTTTGGTCGCACTAGGGCCATCCTGTCTCATCTGTATGGTGAAGAAGATCTGAAGAAAATGGGTCTCAATGAAGATTTTGACTGGTCTGCACCTCCACCGAAGAAATTCAAGAAGGCCAAGGTTCCTTCTTTGGTGAAAATGAAGACTTGGACGACACTGCGGCAGGCCCTACTACAACAAACGACCCCAACAACGCTGGTGCTCCTTCATCAACTTTATATTCTTCAGGGGCGTTAGTCCTCATATTCGATCCTTTTGGTCATTTGATGACAAAGGGGGAGAATTTTGAGTTAGTCTTCAAGCGGGTCTTTCTATATGGGCGTTTTTTTGTTTAAGTTACAACTCTCGTTCTTCTGAGACTTTATTGGATCGAGTTGTAATCTTAAACACGATGGTGCTCTGATACTTTTGAGACATTTTTCTGCATGCTTATTCCTCGTTAAATATTATTGCACGCATGCTGAATTACATCAGTCACCATATTTCATCATGCATTTCAAATTCTTCACTGTTATATGTCAAATGCGTGTATGAATTACAAGATATAGGGGGAGATCTCCATGATTCAATTCTTCAAGTGTGCATTGCTTCAAAAGCAAATTCCTCACTATGCACATCTTCAGGGGGAGTTCTTCTATATCTTGCAATCAAATTCCTCAATAACAGTACTAACACTTCATATGTTTATCCCCGTTGAAAACTTAACCTATATTGTCATCAATCACCAAAAAGGGGGAGATTGTAAGTGCATCTAGTGCCCCTTAGTGATTTTGGTGTATTGAAGACTTATATGTTAAGGGACTAATGCGTTTGTGAGTGTACACATGTCTATAAGTCTATGAGGAGTTTGATATTTATAGAGAAAGTCGACCCCTAAAAATGAAGTTCTTCGACTGAAGACTTTGGTATTCTGAAGACTTTCTGAAGACTTTGAAAGTGAAGAAATTGGTGTGACCTTGAAGACTTGGTATTCTTTCGAGGAACATGAAGCGTGAAGACTTTTGTTTTCGTAGTTTCATTTTCTCTTTCTTGAGTCATAGGAAACACCGTACTGTTAAAGGGGGTCGAGGAAATACTAAGGAAAAATTTCCATGTGATGCTTAACTCAAAATCCTACACCTACCAATCCCTTCGAGTGAAGCCATCGGAAATCTCATACAGTTCAGTCAATTTCTTCAGTGACAAAGACGAAGTTCTTCTGGTCTCTGAGGAATTTGTCCTGACTGAGGAGTTAGGAATTCGCCAGTGCGGATTGCCTACACAGTGAGGAACATGATAGCCCTAAGGATTTTGCTACTCAAAATTCCGACCGTTGCTGTGCTATGCGCCAGCTGTCCCAAAATATCTATCCACCTAACGGTCATATCATTGAAGGGCATTTATGTCTTATCATGTCGGGCTGCTCCCTAGGCTATAAATAGCCGCCCCCTACAACCACTAGCTGGTTGGCTGCTCCGAGAGAAACTGACACTTGTCATTTGAGAGCAACCCATCCTCCGAGGACTTTGAGCGAAAATCATCAAGTGAGGAAAAACCAAAAACCCAAAACCCAAACACCTACAAACCCCCAAGTGATTGAGCATCACTAAACAGATTGATCCTGCGTGGATCCGACGCTTGTTACCTTTGAAGACTGTCCTTCTTCCAGATGGTTAGGCGTCATGGTCTAGAGCATCCAAGAGGAATTGTGGATCGCCGAGTGACCAAGTTTTGTGAAGGTTTGGAAGTCACCTGAAGACTTACCACGAGTGATTGGACGAGGTCTGTGTGACCTTAGTTCAAGGAGAATACGGTGAGGACTTGGTGTCCTGAGCTGCGTGCTTAGGACTGGGTGTCCGGGACTGTGTGTCCTCGAGTTTAAATACTCAGCCGCTCCAACCAGACGTACAACTGAGACAGCATTTGGAATTGGTCTACCAAATCATTGTCTTCACCAAGCTTATTGGTTCCATTTCCTCAACTCTTTCATTTCATCATATCTGTGTTTGAAGACTTTGACTGAAGACTTTCTCAATTTCCTCAGTTCAATTTCTTCAGTCTGTTTCTCTTCATCCCGTGTTATCCTGTGCTTATGCTTCCTGTACTCTGTGCCTGTCTTCATTTCATCATGATGACTATGCGTGTATTCTATTATGTTTACTTTTGAGTACTTATTCCGCTGCTAGTAGTTCTTCGCTAAGGAATTCCCTCACCTGCAAATTCCTCAGTGAAGAATTTCATAAAAATCACCTATTCACCCCCCCTCTAGTCGATATAACGCACTTTCAATCATTAGCTTCCTCACTAATTGGTGTAGGAATCATTGGAACTAATTTTTGTGATGAGCTACTTTCCAATAAGGGAGAAGGTACAATTACCTCATCAAGTTCTACTTTCCTCCCACTCACTTCTTTCGAGAGAAACTCCTTCTCTAGAAAGGATCCATTCTTCGCAACGAATATCTTGCCTTCGGATCTGTGATAGAAGGTGTACCCAACAGTCTCCTTTAGGTATCCTGTGAAGACACATTTCTCCGATTTGGGTTCGAGCTTATCAGGTTGAAGCTTTTTCACATAAGCATCGCAACCCCAAACTTTAAGAAACGACAACTTGGGTTTCTTGCCAAACCACAGTTCATATGGTGTCGTCTCAACGGATTTCGATGGTGCCCTATTTAACGTGAATGCAACTGTCTCTAAAGCATAACCCCAAAATGATAGCGGTAAATCGGTAAGAGGCATCATAGATCGCACCATATCTAATAAAGTGCGGTTACGACGTTCGGACACACCATTTACGCTATGGTGTTCCAGGTGGCGTGAGTTGCAAAACTATTCCTCATTGTTTCAAATGAAGACCAAACTCATAACTCAAATATTCACCTCCACGATCAGATCGTAGAAACTTAATTTTCTTGTTACGATGATTTTCCACTTCACTCTGAAATTCTTTGAACTTTTAAAATGTTTCAGACTTATGTTTCATCAAGTAGACATACCCATATCTGCTCAAATAATCTGTGAACGTCAGAAAATAATGATACCCGCCACAAGCATCAACACTCATCGGACCGCATACATCAGTACGTATTATTTCCAATAAGTCTGTTGCTCATTCCATTGTTCCGGAGAATGAAGTCTTAGTCATCTTGCTCATGAGGCATGGTTTGCAAGCATCAAGTGATTCCAAAAGCCCATCAGCATGGAGTTTCTTCATGCGCTTTACACCAATATGACCTAAATGGCAGTGCCACAAATAATTTGCACTATCATTTTTTAACTTATATCTTTTGGCTTCAATACTATGAATATGTGTATCACTACTATCAAGATTTGGTAAAAATAGACCACTCATCAAGGGTGCATGACCATAAAAGATATTACTCATATAAATAGAACAACTATTATTCTCTAATTTAAATGAATAACCGTCTCGCAACAAACAAGATCCAGATATAATGTTCATGCTTAATGCTGGCACCAAATAACAATTATTCAGGTCTAAAACTAATCCCGAAGGTAGATGTAGAGGTAGTGTGCCGATGGCGATCACATCGATTTTGGAACCATTTCCCATGCGCATCGTCACCTCGTCCTTAGCCAATCTTCGCTTAATCCGTAGCCCCTGTTTCGAGTTGCAAATATTAGCAATATAACCTGTATCACAAACCCAGGCATCACGAGGGGCCGAACCTGGGTAAAACATCGCATCTCTCGTCCCGCTCAACCCCTCTCAAGCTACCACATAGATGCGTTGGCCTCGCGACTAAGTCCTGACACTAAGGACATCTGCCGTGACAATTCCACGACAGAACCAGTATCAAATACCCAGGCGCTACTGTGAGCATTGGTAAGGTACACATCAAAAACATGTATATCAAATATACCTTTCACTTTGCCATCCTTCTTATCCGCCAAATACTTGGGGCAGTTCCGCTTCTAGTGACCAGTCCCTTTGGAGTAGAAGCACTCAGTCACAGGCTTAGGGCCAGATTTGGGCTTCTTCACTTGAGCAGCAACTTGCTTGCCGTTCTTTTTGAAGTTCCCCTTCTTCCCTTTGCCCTTCTTCTTGAAACTAGTGGTCTTGTTGACCATCAACACTTGATGCTCCTTCTTGATTTCTACCTCCGTAGCTTTTAGCATCGCGAAGAGCTCTGGAATTGTCTTGTCCATCCCTTGCATATTATAGTTCATCATGAAGCTTTTGTAGCTTGGTGGCAGTGACTGAAGAAATCTGTCAATGACACTATCATTAGGAAGATTAACTTCCAGTTGAGTCAAGTGGTTGTGGTACCCAGACATTCCGAGTATATGTTCACTAAAAGAACTATTCTCCTCCATCTTGCAGCTATAGAACTTATTGGAGACTTCATATCTCCCAGTCAAGGCATTTGCTTGAAATAATAACTTCAACTCCTGGAACATCTCATATGCTCTATGATGCTCAAAACGTCGTTGAAGTCCCGATTCTAAGCCGTATAGCATGGCACACTGAACTATCGAGTAGTCACCAGCTTTGCTCTATCAGACGTTCATAACATCTGGTGTTGCTCCTGCATCGGGCTTTGCACCTAGCGGTGCTTCCAGGACGTAATTATTCTGTGCAGCAATGTGGATACTCCTCAAGTTATGGACCCAGTCCGTGTAGTTGCTACCATCATCTTTCAACTTAGTTTTCTCTTGGAACACATTAAAATTCAACGGAACACCAACACGGGCCATTTATCTACAACAACATAGACATGCAAAATACTATCAGGTACTAAGTTCATGATAAATTAAAGTTCAATTAATCATATTACTTAAGAACTCCCACTTAGATAAACATCCCTCTAGTCATCTAAATGATCACGTGATCCATATCAACTAAACCATGTCCGATCATCACGTGAGATGGAGTAGTTTTCAATGGTGAACATCACTAGGTTGATCATATCTACTATATGATTGACGCTCGATCTTTTGGTCTCAGTGTTCCGAGGCCATATCTGCATATGCTAGGCTCGTCAAGTTTAACCCGAGTATTCTTCTTGTGCAAAACTGCCTTGCACCCGTTGTATGTGAACGTAGAGCTTATCACACCCGATCATCACGTGGTGTCTCAGCACGACGAACTGTAGCAATGGTGCATACTCAGGGAGAACACTTATACCTTGAAATTTAGTGAGAGATCATCTTATAATGCTACCGCCATACTAAGAAAAGTAAGATGCATGAAGGATAAACATCACATGCAATCAATATAAGTGATATGATATGGCCATCATTATCTTGTGCCTTTGATCTCCATCTCCAAAGCACCGTCATGATCACCATCATCACCGGCTTGACACCTTGATCTCCATCGTAGCATCATTGTCTTGTCGCCAACTATTGCTTCCATGACTATTGCTACCGCTTAGTGATAAAGTAAAACAATTACGTGGCGATTGCAATTCATACAATAAAGCGACAACCATATGGCTCCTGCCAGTTGCCGATAACTGTGTTACAAAACATGAGCATCTCATAAAACAATTTATATAATCATGTCTTGACCATATCACATCACAACATACCCTGCAAAAACAAGTTAGACGTCCTCTACTTTGTTGTTGCAAGTTTTACGTGGATGCTACGGGCTTAGCAAAAACCGTTCTTACCTATGGCATAAAGACCACAACGTGGTATAGTGATTGCTTTTTGATCTTTAGAAAGAACCCTGTTCATTGAATCCGATTCAACTAAAGTTGGAGAAACAAACACCCGCCAGCCACCTGTGTGCAAAGCACGTCGGTAGAACCAGTCTCATGAACGCGGTCATGTAATGTCGGTATGGGCCGCTTCATCCAATAATACCGCTGAATCAAGAAACAACTAGTGACGGCAAGCAATATGTATATACCCACGCCCACAACTCATTTGTGTTCTACTCGTGCAGATAACATCTACGCATAGACCTGGCTCGGATGCCACTGTTGGGAACACAGTATTTCAAAAAAATTCCTACGATCACGCAAGATCTATCTAGGAGATGCATAGCAACGAGAGGGGAGAGTGTGTTTACATACCCTCATAGACCGAAAGCGGAAGCGTTGAGTAACGCGGCTGATGTAGTCGAACGTCTTCGCGATCTAACCGATCAAGTACCGAACGCACAACACCTCCGCGATTTGCACACATTCAGCTCGGCGACGTCCCTCAAACTCTAGATCCAGCTATGATGGCGTGTTGACGGTGATGATGAAGTTACTGACGCAGGGCTTCGCCTTAGCACTACGACAATATGACCGAGGTGGAAATCTATGGATGGGGCACCGCACATGGCTAAGAAATCAACTTGTGTGTCTATGGGGTGCCCCCTCCCCCGTATATAAAGGAGGGGAGGAGTGGGGCGGCCAGCCTTATGTGGCGCGCCCCAAGGGGGGAATCCTACTCGTACTAGGAGTAGGTTCCCCCCTTTCCTAGTCCAACTAGGAGGGGAAGGAAAGAGGAAGATGGAGAGAAGGAAAGCCCCCCCCCCCCCCCCCAATTCGGATTGGGCTTGGGGGGCGCGCGCTGTCAGCGTTCTGGGAACGGGGGTGCCCAGACTTGCCTGCCTGCGGCCCAGGGCGTGGCTCATCCAGCGGCCTAGTACGGCTCATTTTCATCAGCAAACACTCAAGACCCTCGCGAGGAGGACGACACAAGACCTCATCAAGGGAAGCCTCACTAGGCTGGCTTGCGAGGAGCGGAGAGATCAAGGCGAGGGGCACCTCATGAGGTTTCCGTGACGTGAGCCATGACGACCAAGGCCAGGCGGGCGCCAGCGCGCGCAGAGTACTGGTTGCCTCTTTGGTGCTAAAGGGGCAGGTGCAGATGAGGAGTCCCGAGGCATCAGGCAAAGGTTTCCATATCGGTGCAACGAGACCAAGACCGCAGGACGACACGACGGAGGTCATCATGGAGCCCACGGCGGCGTCACCACCAGAGCCTTTGGCAGGCGAAGACCACCTTTTGTCAGGATAACTTGTACTAGTTACCCCCCTTCAAATTGGCCGTTGTGGGATCCCTTCCCGCCTAATATTTGGGAAGAGGACCCGAGCCTCTATAAATAGGACTAGCCACCACCATGGGGGAAAGGACTGATCTTGGACGGACCGTTCAGATCATCCCCAACCACACAAGTTCATCGAGCTTGAGAATGCCTCTCCTCAGGAGGTTGTTCTTCCCCTGTACTTGTTCATCCCCGGCCTACAAGGCAATCCACCACACCACACTGGAGTAGGGTATTACACCACATCGGTGGCCTGAACCAGTATAAAATCTTGTGTCCCTTGTTCCTCGGGTTCAGCGAGCTAGGCTTTGAGATCGCCGCGAGAGCGTGAGCTAGGGGGAGAGAGATCTTCGTGCGCACCCCGGAGTTCGAATCTCAAGGGTTTTGCCGGAACCCGTAATCCGACATTTGGCACACCAGGTAGGGGTGCACTGGGGTTTCCTTCTCCATCGATCGACCTGCCGTCGCCCCACGTCTCCGATGTCTCATGATCCGAGGACCCAGGCCTACCGCTGGGCGGCCTGGCCCGCTCGAGCACTTCGTCCGCTCCAGAAGACCTCAACTCCGTGCTCCAGGCGTTTCGCGCGTTGCCCAGCGCCCGCGGGCGCGGGCAGCACGGATCAACGTCCGCCGCCCTCACACTGTGGCGCGCGCGGGCCGCCGCAAGATTGTCAAGCTACATGGCGGCGACGGCGCCACACACCCGACGAGAACACGCGAACACACAAGCCACACTAGTAGTGGCGTGGGAGCTGCTGCGGTGTCGGTTGGCGGAGAGCGGCCGTGACGCATTGCTGGAACGCATCACTGAACTGTTGGACGCTGCATCCACGGGTACGCCGTCTTTCTGCTCTCTACTGACATCTCAAGTTGTGGCCAGATTGCACGGCGGGCCTCGTCGCACCCGCGTGCTCCTAGGTGCACCAGAAGAGCTCATTGGCATCGTCACGACCAACGATGCCGAACATCCAGCCGCGCCTGCACATCTCCCAGGTGGTGTGGGTGTGGGCACCGCCTCTCGCGGTCCCAATGGGGCGCCGCCCTACAGCCACCCGGGAGGCGCGCTTGTCTTGGCGGCCTGGGGCTTAGGACGTCTGGGCGGGGGTTCCGGAGCGGCGACTCCGGAAGCCTGTCCCCCGCATGATGGATCAAGAGTACACGCCAGAGAATGACCACTGCTCGTTCCTCGAGGCGGGCTGGGGAGAAGAGATGCTGGAAGTTGAGGCCTTCCATGAACCACCCAGGAGCTTCACCGACCCCGCCAACAACAACAACCGTAGGGTACCACTGATATGTCAGGAGTAGGCTTACGCTAATCATGGGTCGCAGGAGAACCAGGCCGCGACGACGAATGGTGACCCTGGCTCCGGGGCTCCGCTCCAACCGGGGGCAACGCGCTGGGGGCTGCACAGGAGAAGTCAGGAGCAAGACCCTCCCCCATGTCGAACGGAGCAAGGCATCGCTCGGAGGTAGGTCCTTTGCCGAGGAGGCGCGGGCGAGCCCTCCCCCCGGCAGAGGGCCCGTGGTCACCGAGGGCGCCGCTAGTGTCCCCTTTGCCCCTTGGCACCGTCCTAGTTTCCGGACGCCCCAACGGTGGTCAAGGGCGGCGCAAGGCGGGGCCCTCTCCTGGTGATATGAAGTAAGGCTCACGCCTGTGAAGGTCTCTGCCCGTGACACTCTCACGTAATAATGAGTGGGGCTGTACATGCCCTGGAGTCGCCGGAGAGCCTCCCTCGGGCCTCGGGGGCTCCCGCCCACGTCCTAGTGGAAGCACCATGCTCCGTGCTGGCCATCGACACTGTCCCCCAATGACTATGCTCACGGCGTGTGAAAGCACTTAGCTCCGCGCTGGTGGGAAGACAAGAAGACTAGCTAGGTGTCGTACGCGGCCATTTGCTTTCGACCCCTTTTTCTGTAGCTCGGTTTGCCGCCTTTTTGTATTTGAACTTGAAATTGTATTTTCGTTGACAAGTGTGGGGGACGTCTTTTCTCGTTCGTGTTGATTTTCCGAGTTTTCTGGATTCCGTGTCTTGCTTTGAGGCCCGCGCCTGCTACCCATCCCCTTGCAAGCACCTCGCGAGCGGGGGCTGGGCATGGTACATGCGCGCTGCGCACACACCTTGCCATGATCTGACACTCGCTCCTCGCGAGGCCCTCTCGGGCGGACTAGCAGGATCCTCAGAAGCCCAAAACCTCGCGAGCCCGTGAAGGACTCCCCAAGGGAGAAATACACATCGGCAACCACAAAACCAATCCTAGGCCCGCCTGGACCGAGGTAAGTTACAGCAGCAAGCCTGCGAAAGAACTTGTAGGCTCACAAAAGTGCGTTTCAAATCAAGCTTAAGGAATAAAACAGTAGTCTGATTACAAGAGGGGCTCCCCTTCCCCAAAATGCTCTTACATCTTGAAGGGTCGTGCCCAAGCTTTTGCGTGCAAGTTCGAACTAAAAGAGCACGGGCTCAGTCAGACATGTCGCTCGCCGCATCTTCCAGATCGCTCCCAGACATGCTGCTGGCGCTGTCACTGACGCTATCTTCACCGTCATCGACCGCGCCACCCTCGTCACCACGACCACCACTGCGTCATCATCAGAAGCAAAAGCCCTGACCAGGGCATCCACGTTATCGTCCACCCAGCGCGCCAGGTTGTCCCAGATGACTCCAGGCACTGGGGCGATGGCGGCGTCAAAATCAAAGTTGGGGTTGGCATTCTGAAGGTGGCTGAAGATGCAGGAAAACGTGTGCCCAAGGAGGCCATGGCTCTTTTTGTTAACGAGCTCGCGAGCCCTCTCAGCCCGGTCCTCCAGGCGCATCACGATGTCGGTGAAGAAGCGAAGATGGCCGACATAGTCTTCTGCATGAGGATGAGGGGCGTATTCATCGCAGATGATGTCCAGCGGCCGATTGGCCCTCACCTTGAGGTCCTAGAGCATGGGGGCGTGTTCGTGCTGCAACGTCTGCCAGTGGAGTACCTCTTCCCTGCTTTGTTGCGCGAGGGACTCGGCGTCGGTAACCCGCCGCTGAAGCGGGAGTAGCTCAGTGCGGGCAGAGGCCAACTCGGCCTGGACGGAGATCAGGGCCGCATCGGCGACCTTCTCACACTGCTCCACTTCATTCAACTTTGACCTGAGGACAACGGTTCTATCCTCAGCTTCAGCTTCCAAGAGCTTCAACTCCAGGTCGTATCTGTTGGTAAGATCCGCACGACCCTCCGCCACCCTGCGGTCAATCTCCTCCTAGATGTTGGCCTCTCGCGCGCTTGCGGCGTACTCCGCCTGGGCGACCTGGCGCTCCCTCGTCCCCGACCGATCAAGCTCGAGGCTGCGTTCCATGGCCTCTAGCGCCAGCGCTTCCTCGCGCCTCAGGATCTCCCCCTCTTCGGAAGGCGCCCCCTTCATCGACGCCAGGGCAGCCCTGCGCGCCTCAACTTGCTGCTCCAAGGAGGCGTTTAGGGCTTGGAGCTCCTGCCTGCGCTTCTCTGCGACCTCGCGGCGGTGGTCAGCTTCCCTGGCCTCCTCCAAGGCTCGGGCGCTGGCCTTGCACGAGGTTGCAAGGGATGCCTCAGCCTTCGTGTTGGCATGCTTGCGCCGGGGACGCCTGAGGTTGATGGCCACCTTCAATTGACGCCATTCATCCACTATCCAAAGACCCCCAGTTTCAAGACGGGCGTCAACGTCCATGAGCTCTTCCCCAAGCCGGCTCAACGCATCCATCACTTCCCGGAAGAGCTCGTGACAGACAGCACCCCGCTTGCGCGCAAGCTCGAAGGCACGACCGGGTCCGTCCTCCACGCCGGGAGTCGTTGAAGAGGTTTGAGGTGGCTCGCCTCCTCCCGGCAGGGGGCTGGAGGCCAACGGCTTTCCGGTCGCCCTTCGGGCCCCGCCAGGGGCCCGGAGGGGCGGAGGCTCGTTACCCGAAGGAGAGGCCGGAGCCGAGGCCACCCAGTCACGGTCAATAACCAGAGGAGGAGCCGTTGGCACACCTTCCGCATCCCAGGCAAGGCCGCGAAGGAGAGATGGCAAGAACGCGGGGTCGAGACGCCAAGCCGGCGTGCTTGCCTCTCCGACCGACCTCATGCCAAGTGTGCCAGGCTAGCCTGGGGGTGCTCAAGGTCAGCAGAGGACTCGAGGCAGGAGGAGGTTGCTTCTCGGGAGACTTCGTCGCCTTAGCAGAAGGGACCCTGAGGAACCACAATCAGGAGGGGAAGTGGCACTCAAGAAATTACAAAGACAAGGTACTCACTCATCTATGGCAATGTACTTCCTCTGTTTCAATGATCGGAAGGCATCGCCGCTGCAGCTTGGAGATCCCTTCCTCTTCCGGAGCGCGTCAAAGTTCGGTCGGAGCCGGCCGAGGCCCTGGGTGCGGTCACCAACGCCGGGCGCGGCTAGTGTGACTCCTGTGGAGGCGACCTCAGGGGTGCTGGACCGCGCGGAGACCTTGGCCCCCTCCTTGTAGCGGCTCGCCGGGGCCTCGGGGGCTTCAGCCTCAGAAGCATCGGGCTGCGTCGTCCCTCCGTCCGATTCCTCAAGACGGCTCTTCAGGGGCCCATGGAACGTCACTTCAAGAGCCCCGAGCGGCACCGGTTCCTCAGCAGTCGCGCCGCCAGCGGCCGACGGTGGTCGCCCCCCTGCGCCCGCTTCCGGGGAGATCACCGCGCCGGCGACGGGCAAGGGAGCCACAAGGATAGGGCTCTCGCGGGGCCCTTCAAGGCCAGCTGGGCGCAACCCCCATTCGTCGAAGAGGGGAATCTGCTCCACAAACTCCACCTTGTTTGAGCAGCAGTACAGGAGGTAGCCCTCCTTCGGCAGGTCAGCTGGCGTCGGGGCGCCAGTCAGGAGCTCAAGCACTGTGCGCCGCACCTCAGGAGGAAGGGTCGGCGCCTGAAGCCTCATGCGGTCCTCGTAGCCGGAGAAGGTCCACATCTGCCGGGAGTGGCGCTGAAGCGGAGCAATGCGACACCGGATGAACTCCTTCACCACCATGGGCGCCGTCACCCGAGGCCCTTCAGCCTGGCCAGCCGGAGCCAGACATGAGCGAGCCGCTGGTCGACGAGCCTTGCATGCCCCCAGCCGGAGCTTTGGGCGGCCGGAATCCGCGGAAGCAGTAGCAGGGGATTGCGCACACCAACATCCACATACACCCATCCCTTCTGAAAGCCTCCGAAGACCGGTGAGAGCTCGAAATCGATCCACGAGCCGGCCATCGTGGCCATAGCCTAGAAAGATACACACCCCGAGCGCTGGCGAGCGTCTGTCAGATGCAGAGAGAAGAAGTGGCGGAGCAAGGCCACAGAAGGGGCAATGCCTACCATGGCCTCGCAGACAAAGGCGAAGACAACAAGGAGGATGATGGATTGGGGATCAAGGTGCAGCACGTTGATCTGATAATGCGAAAGCACCGCATTGAAGAATTCGGAGAAGGGAGGGATCAGACCAGCCCAGAGAGCATGAAGATGGAGGGGGTCTCGGTGGCCGTCATGTCGATCTTAGCGCGGGAATTACGCCAGGCCACCGTCGCCCCCCAATCATTGGAGTCGGCAGCGAGCATTGGGCGCACCTTGCCCATCGCTTCCTGGTTGAGCACCACCGACCGCTCGACAGCGGGCTCGAAAACCGGCGGCGTAGGGGCCGAAGCACGAGACTCCTTCTTTCCCTTCCTCTTTCGGCTTGGTGCCATGGCGGTGGAGAGAGTTGGTGCCAAGATTGTGTAACATCCCAAATTTTCAATTTGGAATGTTATACACTAGATCATCATGCATAACATATTTTCTTGCATCTTGGCCGATCCTAGAAATTTCACGCAACTCAAGGACCTCCGGAGAGAGTTGGAGATTTCGTTATTTTCATATTTGAGAGTTTCTCAAATTTTGAAAATAGGATCGTTTGATTTATTTGTTTTATCTTCAATAAATTTTCCGGTGTCAAAATATGAGAGAGGGAATAATATGACTTTCCCAAAATTTAGGAAAATGAAGATTTAATAAATAGATCAATTTTGTTTGCCGGAGTTTTATTTGCATTTTATTTGGATAGGGAAAAATGCGTGTTTTCGAAAATTGCATTTTAGGTCCGGAGAAAAGTTCATTTTGTTCGGCTCATTTTTAGGAGTCGGGGAAAATTTACTTTAGATTTTTCGGAGTTCGTTTAGATCTCTTTTTGTTTTTTTTCTCTCTGCGCGCGGAAACTATTTATAAAAAAAAACACAAAAAAAAAACTGGACCAAGGCCGGCCAGGCCAAGGCCCAGCCGGGCCGAAGGCCACCGCGCCCCAGGCCACCGCGCGCCAAGCGCCAGGCGCCAGGGAGCCGGCGCCGCCGCCTCTTGCTCTACGAATCCTTTTAGGATTCTAGGGTAGCCCTTGCCCTTTTTCCTTTGTTTCGTTATTCCTAGTCCTACTCCGTTTATTCTTTCCTATTCCTAGTCTAATTCCTTGCCCTCTACCCCAAGTAAACCCCTCCCTCCCCAATATAAATACCCAAGCACCCCCCCTCTAAACCCATCAAATCAAACCCAAAGCCTAGAGCTCCGCCACACCCGCGCGCCGCCCTAAGCCGCCGCCTCACCCGCGCCGCACCGCCACCCCACACCCGCGCCGCCGCCGCACCTTGCCGCCGCCGCCCCACGCCCACGCCGCCGGAGCCCCTCGCCGGAGGTAGCCCCGCGCTACATCTATTCTTTTTCTCGGATCGTTTTCTTCTAATCGTTCCGATTCTTTTCTTCTCTAAACCGTTCCGGTTTTCTAGATCGGTTTTCGTTCGGTTTTTCTTCTCCGAAACCCTAGATCGGATTCGTTTTCTTCTCCGATTTAGTTGTCTTTGGACCGTTCGCCGGACCGTTCGTTCTAACGAACGTGATCACCGGATTTTTCTAGGTTAACGACGTCTGTTCGTTTAACCGTTCTTCTTTTTCTTCTCGTCGGATTTATTCCGCGTTCTTTCCGATCGCGATCTCAGATCCGATCTTCGTTCTAGTTTATCTTTTCGCTCGTTTATCGGAATCAGGTGATTCAAGCGCCTGGAGTTCCGTCTAATCAACTTGAACAAGCTTTTGCCCGATAAAAATTTGACCTAGTTTCAACTTGCTAGAACCGAGTTGTTTTCTTCCGCCGTTTGTTTTCCGTTTCTTTGTTCGGTTCGTTCTTTCTTTGCAACCGGAGTTCTTAAATTGAACTTTCTGGTTCGTTCTCTTGTTTGAGTTTTACCTGTGCATTAGATGAGTACTTATTGTATGCTTGTTGTTTGTATGCGATAGATTACCCGGATTGCGCCGCTTGTTACTTCGAAACC